>NW_004444214.1:1337097-1338536 GCF_000243295.1 Trichechus manatus latirostris
TGTTGTTGTTAGTTGCCTTCGAATCGATTACAGCTCATGGCGATCCCATGTGTGCAGAGTAGAAATTCTCCGCAGGGATTCAAGGCTGTGATCTTTCGGAAGCCGATTGCCAGGGCTGTCTTCCGAAGTGCCTCTGGGTGGGTTCAAATCACCAACCTTTCAGCTAGTAGTTGAGCACTTACGTTTGCATCACCCAGGGATTCCTGTAGATCTTAGCACATATAAATAATAACAATTATGTCTCAATAATAAACAATATTTTAATAATAAAAAAGTAGCTTGTATTTCTAAAGTAATTATTTAAAAGTAATTAAAAAATTTTTGACATAATTTCCTACTTAAAGGAAAGGTGCAGAAATAGTACATAGATTCTTGGATGTCCCTCACCCATATTTTCCAAATGTTAACATTTTGCTATATTTGCACCTCCTTTTCCCCAAGTGTTTATGTGTATGTATATAGAATTAAAATTTATTCATTTACTTATTTGTATGTACATATATACATATGTATTTTTTCTGAACTGCAGAAGAGTAACTAGCAGACATGAAGCTCCTTTACCGTCAAATAGTTGTGAATTTACAAAAAACAATTCTCTTACATAACCACAGCATAACTATCAAAATAAGGTGATCAACTCTGAATCAATATTGCATTCTATAGACCTTATTGAGATTTTGTCCTGGTTGTCAGAATCGACTGGCTGGCAGTTGACTTGGTTTTGGTTTCAAATGTCCTATATAAAAAAAGGAAAGCTAAGATCATGTAGTACATTCAGCTGTCTTGTCTTCCTAGTCTCCTTAATCCAGACAGTTCCTGAGTCCTCAGTGTTTCATGGCATTGGCATTTTTGAATAGGATAGACCAGTTATTTTGTAGAATGCCTCTCTATGCGAGTATGTCAGATGGTTCCTCATGGTTGGGTTCAGGCTGTGAACTCTTGGCAGGAATGCCACGGAAATGGTGCAGAGTTTTTCTCTATGTATCACATCAGGAGGCAGATGCCGTTGATTAATCTTATGCCTACAATGTTATCTTTGATCACTTGATTAAAGTGATTTCTATCAACTGGAAAGTTACTATATTACCCTTTGTAATTTCAAAGTATGTTGTGTCGATATACTTAGACTCTTTAAGCGTTCATCCATTAGTTTTAGCACCTGTTAATGGTTCTTGCCTCAATCAGTTATTATGTTGGTTGGCAAGTGGTGATTTTTCCTAATTCTTCTTTTCTTCTACATTTATTAGTTAGCTTTCTACTGTAAAACAGAGCTCTCCTTTCTGTATCCTTCCTTCCTTCCCTTATTTATTTATATCAGTGTGGACTCATGGATTCATACTTTGCTTATTAGGTTAGAATTCCGTTGCATTTCTATTTCTTGCTTTACCCTATTGGCTAGATCTACTTGCACAGTGTTGAATAACGAGCCTAGAGAGTAG
>NW_004444214.1:1339724-1342680 GCF_000243295.1 Trichechus manatus latirostris
GTTCTCATCTTTTTTTAGCTGGAACAAATTATTTCAGATCAAATTTACCTGATTCTTTAAAAGTTTACGTAAAGCTGTCTTGACTACTTACTGCCTTCTTAGGGGCCGGTTTTTGCCAGCCAATTCAGTTTCTTCTGTTACTGGACTACTTAGGTTTTTCATATTTTACATCAGTTTTTGAAATTTTTATTATCTTTTAAAATAACCATTTTATCTGGCTGTTCAAATGTAGCCATGCCTTCATTTATGATGTTAGTTTATGAATTTTTCCTTTTTTTAAAACAAACATGTTAAAGGATTGTCTCTTCTGATAGCATTTTTAAAAAAGCTATTGGTTTTACTATTTCATGTGTTTGTTTTCATCATTTTCTGCTAATATAGTTTATTCCTGTCTTCTAATTCCATCATTTTTACTAGCATTTTAAATTGAGAGCTAAGTTCATTTGTTAGAAATGATTATTTTCTCATAATTTGTATTTAAGCTATGTATTTCCTTTTGAGAACATTTTTGCGCCATCTGTGACTTTTGTTCCACAGTGTTTTCAGGGCTGCTTAGTTCTAAATAGTTTGTAATTTCCTTTTTTGCCTAAGACTTATTTTAAAGTGTATTGTTCAATTTCTAGATGATAAGCACATTTACTTTGAAGAAAAGTGGGAATTGATTTTCTTATCCTAGCCCTAATAAGGAGCCCTGGTGGCACAATGGTTAAGAGCTCAGGCTGCCAACCAAAAGGTCAGCAATTCGAATCCACCAGCCGCTTCTTAGAAACTCTACAGGGGAGTTCTGCTCTGTCCTGTAGGGTCGCTGTTAGTCGGAATTGACTCGATGGCAGTGGGTACGGGAGCCTTAATTCAGTCAATTGACTGCTATCTCCATATTTTATAAAGTTTTGTAATTCACTTTTCTCTTCATTTTGTGGAGGAATAAAGAGGAAAATGATGTTTGATGAAGTTTTGAACATTCTAAGTAAATGTCCCTGCTGAACAGTGGCCCATCTGATTGCTTGGATTTCTCGATCAGTGTCACTCACAGTGTGGCCCTTGAATCCACAGCATTGGTATCTTCTGAGGGCTTGTTAGAAATGCAGATTCGTGCCTCTCACCCTATTTAAGGAATTGGAATCTATGGTAATAGGGTCCAAGAAACTGTTTTAAAAACAAGCTCTCTATGATTCTTCCACACATTAACGTTTGAGAGCTGGCACTCTAGATAAATTGATAGATTAAATTTAAGCAAAATCAACTATATTTGTATGCATGTATATTTGCATAAAGCATGTAAAATAAGCTTTGTATGTAAAGTAATTAATAATTAAATTGGGCCAGACTTTTTCCTTAGTTTTTGATTGGTTTCATTTAATGAGTCTTTTGTCTATTAATTGTTCCAGGAGAGTGTCCGTGTTAACAGTTTTCCTGTTATCACAGGTTTAGACGACTCATTCAAGTTTTGGAGGGCTCCATCTGTGCTGTCCAGTCGAGATCAAGATCCAGGTTCTCTCTCCACCTTGGAAACAATGGTACTTCAAGGAATGCATAAGTGCTTCATTTCAAATCTGAAAAATTTCAATCTAGGTAGTGGAGATATCAGGCTGGATATAAAGTACAAGGTTATGGTGAAAACAACTATAATTTACGTTAAGTGTTGTCTGTACAGAACTCTGCTAGACATTTACTTAAATTATTTCATTTAATCTGCATATCAGCAAGGTAGCTCCGTTTTAGCCTCTACGTATGAGGCAGTCACTCAAAAGTTAAGTCACTGTGATCAATAGCTATTAAGTTGCACAGCTGGAATTTGAACTAGAGTCATCCTCACTCTAGTATAGCTACACCTATTGCCCTGAGTATGTCCTTTTAGGTGAGAGATTTCAACCCCTCTTCCCTCTGTTTTGACAGAATCATAGGTACAAAAATTTCTGGATGTTTATTAATAGTAGTAGAAGAAGAGAACAGATCTAAGATGATTAAAAATGCTTGATTACCCTGAAATTTTGCTTAAGCGCAGGGCAGTTTTAGAGAAAGTTGAACAAATCAAGTGACTCAAGTGTGGTAGTAATGATTTTAAATAAATTTCTAAATACTTGCATCAGATTTAATCTGGTCTTAATTATCTGAAATAGCAGAAATGTATGCTTGCCTGCCTTTCTTTTTCTTTGATTCATTCATTGATAAGTTGCCTGTTCCAAAAAAATTGAGACATTAATTATTTCTAAATAATGAGCTGATACTAGACTTCAGTAGTTTTACATGCATACAAAACCATTTATTCTCAACTGGAAAATATTGCATTTAACTTTAGAGTTTTTGGAATAATTACTGTGTTGTAGGACCTATTAGGAAGGCAATGGTTTTGACACTCCAGCTTCCCTAAGCAAAAATAGAGAATAATATGAGAATAATAAATAATCATACAGGCATTAATAGGATTTACTTCCTGCAATTTTTCAAAAGACTGGTAGTTTTGAGAGTCTTTTTTTTTTTTTTTTAACTTAGAAGAGTTTGTGTTTAGTGCTAAATGACCTTTATTTGAACAAGTGTGATAATTATCCCAATTCCAGCAAATGTCATGCCTTCTTTTCCAAGCTAGAGATAGTATGTATCTTTCTCTAATCAAGAGAAATAATAATATGATTAAGTGCCAAAATCAACTACCAATTTAGTTCACAGGACAGCATCAATATGTACTAAAAAGTACATCTTCTTGGTTTACCCTGTGTCTTAAAAGGGCTAAAGACAAGCTTAGAAATCTTTGTACATTCTTCAATTACTTGCTTATAGTAGGTACTCAGTAATTGCTGTAATTAACTTTTGAGTTATCTTAGCTATTTTGTAGCGATCACTCAAGTTGTACTTATCCTATACAAGAAGACTTAAGTAAAAAAAGCAGAAGGAAATCTAACTTTTGTATTTCTCTATTTTATGATAAAATATAAATCTTACAGATTGTTGTTAGGTG
>NW_004444214.1:1342780-1345953 GCF_000243295.1 Trichechus manatus latirostris
TGTCAGTCCATCTTGTTGAGGGTCTTCCTCTCTATCGCTGACCCCCTACTTTACCAAGTATGATGTCCATCTCCAGGGACTGGTCCCTCCTGATAACGTCCAAAATTCATGAGACGAAGTCTTACTAGCCTCACTTCTAAAGTGCATTCTGGCTGTATTTCTTCCAAGATAGATGTGTTCCTTCTTCTGGAAGTCCATGGTGTATTCAGTATTCTTTGCCAACACCGTAATTCAAATGTATCAATTCTTCTTCGATCTTCTGTATTAATTGTCCAGCTTTTACATGCACGAGGCGACTGAAAATACCATGGCTGGGGCAGGCACACTTTACTCAGCAAAGTGACATCTTTGCTTTGTTAACACTTTAAAGAGGTCCTCTATAGCAGATTTGCTCAGTGTGTTACATCATTTCATTTCTTTACTGCTGCTTCCATGGGCGTTGAATGTAGATCCGAGTAAAATGAAATCCTTGGCATCTTTTTTCCTTGACAATATTTTTTCCATTTATTATGATATTGTTTATTGGTCTAGTTGTGAAGATTTTTGTTTTCTTTATATTGAGGGGTAATTCATACTGAAGGCCCTCTTTGATCTTCATCAGTAAGTGCTTCAAGTCGTCTTTGCTTTCAGCCAGCAAGGTTGAGTCTTTCTCCAATCCTGATGCTGTATTATTCTTCATATAGTCCAGCTTCTCGGATTATTTGCTCAGCATACAGATTGAATAAGTATGGTGGAAGGATACAACCCTGACATACACCTTTCCTGATTTTAAACCACGCAGTATCCCCTTGTTCTGTTTGAACGACTGCCTCTTGGTCTATGTACAGGTTTCTCATGAGCACAATTTAGTGTCCTGGAATTCTCATTTTTTGCAGTGTTATCCATAATTTCTTATGATCCACACAGTTGAATGCCTTTATATAGTCAATAAAACACAAGTAAATATCTTTCTGGTATCCTCTGCTTTCAGCCAAGATCCATCTGACATCAGCAGTGATATCCCTGGTTCCACATCCTCTTCTGAAACCAGCTTGAATTTCTGGCAGTTCCTTGTCCATGTACTGCGGCAGCCATATTTGAATTATCTTTAGCAAAATTTTACTTTTGTGTGATGTTAATGATATTGTTCTGTAATTTCTGCATTCCATTGGATCATCTTTCTTTGGAATGGGCGCATATATGGATCTCTTCCAGTTGGATGGCCAGGTAGCTGCCTTCCACATTTCTTGGCATAAATGAATGAACACTTTCAATGTTCTATCTGTTGAAACATCTCAATTGGTATTCCATCAATTCCTGGAGCCTTGTATGTCGCCAATGCCTACAGTGCAGCTTGGATTTCTCACGTCAGTACCACCAGTTTTTGATCATATGCTGCGTCCTAAAATGATTGAACATTGACCTGTTCTTTTTGGTACAGTGATTTTGTGTATTCCTTCCATCTTCTTTTGATGCTTCTTGCGTCATTCAATATTTTGCCTGTAGAATCCTTCAGTATTGCAGCTTGAGGCTTGAATGTTTTCTTCAGCTCTTTCAGCTTGAGAAATGCCAAGTGTGTTCTTCCCTTTTGGTTTTCTAACTCCAGGTCTTTGCACGTTTCATTATAGTGCTTTACTTTGTCTTCTTGAGCCCCCCTTTGGAATTTTCTTTTTAACCTTTTACTTCATCACTTCTTCAGTTCACTTTAGCTACTCTGTGTTCAAGAGCAAGTTTCATAGTCTCTTCTGACATCCATTTTGGTCTTTTCTTTCTTTCCTGTCTTTTTAATGACCTTTTGCTTTCTTCATGTATGATGTCCTCTCACACAGCTCGTCTGGTCTTCAGTCATTAGTGTTCAGTGCATCATATCTATTCTCGAGATGGTCTCTAAATTCAGGTAGTATATACTCAAGGTCGTAGTTTGGCTCTCTTGGACTTTCTTTAATTTTCTTCAGCTTCAGCTTGAATTTGCATTTGAGCAATTGATGGTCTGTTCTGCAATAGGCTCCTGGTCTTGTTCTGACTGATGATGTTAGGCTTCTCCATCATCTCTTTTCACAGATATAGTCGATTTGATTCCTGTGTATTTCATCTGGTGAGGTCCATGTGTATAGCTACCATTTATGTTGTTAAAAAAAGATATTTGCAATGAAAAGGTCATTGGTCTTGCAGAATTCTATGATGCATCTCCGGCATCGTTTCTATCACCAAGGCCATGTTTTCCAAATACTGAGTCTTCTTCTTTGTTTCCAACTTGCATATTCCAATCACCAGTAATTATTGATGCATCTTGAGTACATGTTTGATCAATTTCAGACTGTAGAAGTTGGTAAAAATCTTATATTTCTTCATTTTTCGCAGGAGTGGTTGGTATATAAATTTGAATAAAGTCATTTTAACTCGTCTTTCTTGTCTCCCTCTTTCCCACTGCCGTTGAGTCAATTCTGACTCGTAGTGACCCTGTGGGACAGAGTAGAACTACCCCGTAGGGTTTCCAAGGCTGTAAATCTTTACGGAAGCAGAGTGCCACTTCTTTCTCCCACAGAGCGGCTGGTATGTTTGAACAGCTGACTTTTCGGTTAGCAGCTCTTCATTTAACCATTGCACCACCAGGGCTCCTTCCGGTCCTCCTTGTAGGCATATGGATATTATCCTATCACTGACACTATTGTATTTCAAGATAGATCTTGAAATGTTCTTTTTGACAATGAATGTGAAGCTGTTCTTCTTCAGTTTGTCATTCCCACCATAGTAGACCAACACAGATGATTGTCGAATTCAAAATAGCCAATACCAGTCCATTTCAGCCCACTAACACCTAGGATATTGATCTTAAGCATTCCATTTCAATTTTGAAAACCTCCAATTTTTCTTAATTCAGACTTCATACATTCCACGTTCTGATTACTAATGGATGTCTGCAACTGTTTCTTCTCATTTTGAGTCGTGTTGTATCAGCAGATGAAGGTCCTGAAGGCTTTACTCCATCCATGTCATTAAGGTTAAATCTTCTTTGGGGAGTCAGTTCTTCCCTAGTCTTATGTTGAGTGCATTCCAACCTGGGCGGCTCATCTCACTGCACTATACTGGGCAGTGTTCCACTGCTGTCCATAAGATTTTCACTGGCCAACTTTTTTTTTTTGAAATAGATCAACAGCTCCCTCTTCCTAGTCTTTTGTAGTCCTGAAGCTCCA
>NW_004444214.1:1347708-1352828 GCF_000243295.1 Trichechus manatus latirostris
TCTCTTCTGTTAGATTTTTTGGGACACAATTCTGTCCATAACAATCTTCTATAGATGATTTTATTAAAGAAGCTCATTACTCATGGGTGATATATATAGATATATTTTATTTAATTTTTTTTTGGAGCCAGTCTGTTAGCTAAAAGGTGACCTCAAGGGATAATTTTGGTTTAAAGTATAAGTGTCTTAGGGAATCTTCTAGTCTCAACCAGTCCAGTAAGTCTGGACTTTTTAAGAATGTGAGTTGTGTTTCACTTTTTTCTCCTGTACTGTCAGGATCCGTCTATTGTGGCCCTGATCAGCACATTCAGTAGTGGTAGCTGGGCACCATGTAGTTCTTCTGGTCTCAGTGTAGATGAGGCCATGGTTCATGTATACTGTTAGTCTTGTAGACTAGATTCTTCTGTGAGTCTTTGGTTTCTTTCTTTCTCTTTTGTTCTGGATGAGTGGAGACTAATAGTTGTGTCTTAGATGGCTGCTTGTAAGCTTTCAAGACCCCAGATACTACCCACTACAGTGAGATATAGAACATACGCTTTATGAACTATATTATGCCAATTAATTGAGTTGTTTCACGAGACTATGTTCCTATGCCTTTAAACCCAGAAAACCAATCTCGTGAGGTATGTGGTTATGTCTAAGAAGTATCTGTAACTGTGTCCTGTATGTGGTTTATTATATATACATGGATATACATGCATGCACACACATCCCTGTATGTACACATGCCGATAGATACTTCTATCTGTGCACACGTATGTACCCACATATTCACACTTATATTCCTTTCTACCTGTTTGTGTAACCACACACATATATTTTGGTTGTTGTTGGGAGTTTATTCTTTGTATCAGCATTACTTTAAATCTAAGTTGGCAGTACTCAAACCAGTAATACTTCCTCAAGAATGAAAAAAAAAGTCAAAGTAACAAATTGAGGTATTAATTGAGTGGATGTAAATCTTGCTAATCAGCCTACTGGTTATTTGTATCATCATTTAGTTTATCTACCAGAATTGAGAAAAGATACAATCTGTTTATTGATTTTTTTCCATCTTTTCTTTCTAAACAAAGTACTAGCTTTTGATTTGAGTCATATCATCCAGTGTACTGTTCCTGGATCATTATCCATTCTGTGCTGTTAATGCCACCTTAGGGACTTTAATGGTGCTTTCTAATGAATGTGAGTTCAGTTTGTTTGGCAAGCTTTGTAAGAATTGGGAACTGTATGTTTTATAAATTACAGATAGAGTAGCACGTGTCATTGTCACCTGGTGGCATTGTCCTTGTAAGTGCCTCTTCATAGGTCAGCCTCCTGACTTAGTGTTCTACTCCTCTGGGGTAGGAAGAGTCAGGCATTAGTTGTTTTTCTTTCTGAAATCACATTTTTACTCCTCAAAATATTAAAACTGGGTAGGTATTTATGCCTGGGCATACAAGTGTGCAGCAATGGCTTCATAAACAAAAGTTGGACTTTTCTCTTGTTTTTGAGCAGAGATGTCTTTCTGTGTTTTTAATATCTGTTTTATCAATTGTCAAAGTATGTGGGAAGTGTGATATCTTTTAATCTCTTCTTTGTGAGGTATATGATTCTTTCATACTTACTGGATTACAAATTTAAGGAAAAAGGATCTCACTTTTTTAAACATCTAAAGAAAAATCTTATTTATGAGCCTTCATAGTCTTAAAAAAAAAGAAAATTAAACATTCACTGGAAAGTTCCTAGATATACAGAGAACTGTCAGATGGTCTCTGATCATTTTTATTTCAGCATCCACAAATATGAATTACTGTTTGATTAAAAACATTATCCACAGCATTAATAATAATAACCATTATGTGTAATAGATAAAATTTACTGGCTGCTTATTGTTCACCACCTGGTCCTAAAACAGTGACATGAGATTGACATTCTTACTGTGCCTATTTTACAAAAGAGGAAACCGAGGCATGCCATGGGTAATGTCTTCTTCAAGGTTCCATTGCTGCCAATTGGTATATCCATTATTGAACCCAGAAGTACGTTTGGCTCCAGAGCCCAGGGTGTTGGTCATGATATCATACTCCTTCTTGACAGAGCAAAATGTGACTGATGCCATAAGAGAGGTGTAGTCAGGATACAGAGAGGCTACATTGGAAGGAACGGTGAGTAGGAAGTAATTTTGTACAGTTGGCCTTCTGTGTCTATGGGTTCTGCATCCAGATTCAGCCAACCATGGATTGAAAATACTCAAGGGGAAAAAAACAGTTCCAAAATGCCAAAGTTGAATGTGGCACATCCAGAGCACTACGCTGAATCCACGTAAATGAAGTGATGTGTAGGCATACCCTGCTGTAGCTTCCTCCCATTTCACAGATCCTCAGTTTCTCTAGCACTGTTCATTTGAGCTTGCAAAGACTGAGAAAGCATTAAGTATTAAACATGAGCATTAACAACTATTTACATATCATTTACATTGTATTAGGTGTTATAAGTAATCTAGTGATAATTTGAAGTACACAAGAGGCTGTGTGTAGGTTATACGCAAATACTACACCATTTTATATAAGGGACTTGAGCATCTGTGGATTTTGGCATCTGTGGCAATGGGGAGGTAGGAGGAGTGGAGGATGGGAGTATGGAGGGGGTATCCTGGAATCAATCCCCTGAAGATACCGGGGGATGACTGAACAGCAATTGAAATGGGCTTTAAGGGATTAACTTCCTCTCTGCAAGGATGATTCAAGTATATGTTGGATTCAATACCTACTTCCAAGAGTTAAAAGTCTAGTTGAGAACCTGAAGCATAATTAGAAAATAACTGAATTCCAAGTTATATTATTAGATATTCAGAAAATGGGTATGGGAGGAATACTGAAGTAATTAGATAGAGTTAGCCAAGAAAACAGAGTCAGTTTTGGATTCGAAGAGGTAATTTCTAATAGCTGTAAAGATACAGATACAAAGATATTTCAGCAAGGTAAAATGGCCTGAAATGTTACAGCTGACAATAGAGAAACAGTGTATTGACACTTGTTTGGTAGTAGTTGAAAGTTGTTTTATACAATGAGTTTAAACAGAGATGAGTCTAATCTAAGAGGCTATCTTTGTTTCCTACTGCTGCTTTACAGAAATACCGTAACTGGGTGGCCTTACAAACAAAAATTTATTTTCTTACAGTGTAGGAGATTAGAAATCTGAACTCATGGCTCTGGCTCTAGAGGAAGGCTTTCTCTTTCCGTTGGCTCTGAGGAAAGTTCCTTGTTTCTTCTCATCTTCTGTTCCTTGGCTCCTGGATGATCTTCATGTGGCATGGCATCTATCTTCCACCTCTTCCTCCTTGCTCTTTTATATCTCAAAAGAGACTGATTTAAGACACACCCTATACTAATACTGCTACATTAATATAACAAAGAAAACCCATTCCCATATGGGATTATTGCCACAGGTATAAGGGTTAGTATTTATAACACATATTTTGGGGGGATACAATTCAATCCATAACAGAGGCTTTTCAGAAGAAAGATAGTTTTGACAGGGATCAGTGACGAGGACTAGTGGTGAGCCCAGGAAAACCTAAGGAGATGGCCATGTGCAAGGTGGTAGAGGGAGAGAATGATGTCCTTTGTTTAAATCATTTCAACTATCATGGATAACCCAGGGCCTAAGAACCTTGGGTAGTTTAATTAGAAGGAAAATACAAGTGTGATTCTAGTTTCTATTGCTAATGTAGACCATAAGGCTATACAACACAATAAAAGTGCTTTTTTTTTTTTTAATACAGATGTAATCTTGATGCTTAATAAGTCTTAGATATTGATGGTTAGTAATACCTGTGATATAAGTTTTTAGATAATTTTTAGTATGTAGCATTAGAATGAATACAATGGCAGGTAGAAATAGAATATTCATATGTAGTGTGCATAACTAACTACTATTTTGTAAATATTCTGTAAACATTTACTCTTTCAAAAATTATTAGAAAGAGCAAAAAACAGTGTTTCTTTTGCTTTTTTCCTGTATTTTGTACTCATTTTAGTATATTTTGAGGTCTTTCAAACTAAATTGTATAGTTACTAGCCATTATCAGAAGTGCAAACTTCTAAAAAAAACTGACAAAAACATTTTGAACTAGGATCTCAGCAGTTTTATTAAGCATATAACCATAACTGCAATAAGTAAAGTAGGTTTCGATCTTTCTTATAGCAAAATGTATCTTCTTAATCTTGGTAATAACACGGTCATTTTATGTAATAAACTTTGATGTGTGGAGAGAGCTAACTTTTTTTTTTTTAAATAAATTTTTTTTTGTTATTGTGCTTTAGGTGGTTTATAGAACAAATTAGTTTCTCATTAAACAAACAGTTAATTCAACTAAACAATTAAACAATTCTAAATTAAACAATACATATTGTTTTGTGACATACCAATGCAACATACCAACCCCACGACGTGTCAACACTTTCCCCTTCTCGATCTTGGGTTCCTCATTTCTATTTGTTTGGCTTTCACATACCCTCCTGCCTTCTTGTCCTTGCTCTTGGACCGGTGTGCTCATTTAGTCTCATATACGTGGTTGAACTACATATATTATCGTTTGTTTCATAGGCCTGTCTAATCTTTGGCTAAAGGGTGAACCTCAGGAGTGACTTCAGTAGTGAGTTAAAAGGGTGTCTGGGGGCCTTACTCTTGGGGTTTCTCTAGTCTCTGTCAGACCACTAAATCTGGCCTCTTTTTGTGAGGTTGAATTTTGTTCTACGTTTTTCTCCAGCTCTGCCTAGAACCTTCTCTATTGTGATCCCTGTCAGAGCTGTTGATGGTAGCCGGCTACCATCTAGTTGTGCTGGACTTGGTCTGGTGGAGGCTGTGGTAGTTGTAGTCCGTTAGTCCTTTGCACTAATCTTTCCCTTGTGTCTTTGGTTTTCTTCATTCTCCCTTGCTCCAGATGGGGTGCGACCAGTAGAGTATCTTAGATGGCCACTCACAAGCTTTTAAAACCTCAGACGTTACTCACCAAAATAGGATGTAGAACATTTTCTTTATAAACTATGTTATGCCAGTTGAGCTAGATGTCCCCGCAGACCATGGTTCCCAGCCCTCAGCCTAGTAACTTGGTCCCTTAGGGAGTTTGGATGTGTCTA
>NW_004444214.1:1353024-1355090 GCF_000243295.1 Trichechus manatus latirostris
TGTTCTTTATCGTTGTGTAGTGTTCCATTGTGTGTACATACCGTAGTTTGTTTATTCGTTGATCTGTTGATGGGCACTTAGGTTGTTTCCATCTTTTTACTATTGTAAATAATGCTGCAGTGAACATGGCCGTCTATTCACATAACGGCTCTTATTTCTCTAGGATATATTCCTAGGAGTGGGTTTATTGGCTCGTGTGGTATTTCTATTTCTAGCTTTTTAAGGAAGTGCCATATCATTTTCCAAAATGGTTTTACCATTTTGCGTTCCCACTAGCAGTGCTTAAGAGTTCCAGTCTCCCCACAGTCTCTCCAACATTTGTTATTTTCTAATTTTTTGGTTCGTGACAGTAATGGCAGAGTGAGATGATACCTCATTGTGCTTTTAATTTGCATTTCTCTAATGGCCAGTGATCTCGAGCATTTCCTCATGTGTCTGTTAGCTGTCTGAATGTCTTCTTTGGTGAAGTGCCTGTTCATATTCTTTGCCCATTTTTAAATTGGATTATTTGTCTTTTTGTTGTAGAGTTGTTGGATTTACCTATAGATTTTAGAGGTTAGACCTTTGTCAGATATGTCATCACCCAAAATTTTTCCCAGTCTGTAGTTTTTCTTTTTCCTGTTTTGGTGGAGGGCTAGCTTCTTAAGCTTTAGAGCTCAGAATGACCACACCACTAATCTGCTGTGTGCTGTTACCCGTGTTGGATGCTGTCAATGACTTAAGTTGTAAAATGTGTGCTATTTGAGGGAGACACCCTTTTTACAAATGAAGAAGCACCTTCTTAGAGAATTTAACTACTTGGCCCAAGGTCACAAAACTAATAGAGGGTGGAAAAGGATAAGCTCTGGCAAACCTGTACTCTTGAATTATACCAGTACAGCATAGGGGCCCATGACTATGTCTTGGTGTTAAATCTCTGCATATGAGTGAGCAGTCTTCTAGTAGATATTCAAGAATCTTATATCATTTTCTGGTTTTTCATTCTTTCAGTGGTTTTGTTCTCACTTTTTTTATGTTGTACACAATCCATTTGAATCATGAATCTGTAACAGTTGACACAATTTAGGCTTCTTGTTATGATTAAAAAAAATCTTGTTATAATTTTTATTAGAATTAATGGTTACAAATTGTGAAGTATGCCAGAGCTTTTCTATTTCTGGGCATATAGAGAAAGGTGTCATTTATAAAAATGAACACATGAACCTGAAATCTATAGAAACCTTTTATGCCTTATATTTTGCCATGTTTTTAAAATATGAGCAGATTTGTACCGTGTCTTTTTCATACCACAAATTCTCATTTTCTTCCTCTGTCTTTTTTATTTTTTTAAAAAATTAAATGGCCTATTTAGACACTAATACTGCTTTTGATGAGAGAGAGTGGAAAGTAGTATAAAATCATTTTGACAATAAAATATCCAAGTCATAAATTAACTTTAGGAGCCCTGGTGGCGCAGTGGTTAAGAGCTCAGTCTGCTAACCAAAAGGTCAGAGGTTTCAAATCCATGAGCCGCTCCTTGGAAACCCTATGGGACAGTTCTACTCTATCATATAGGGTCGCTGTGAATCAGAATCGACTCGATGGCACAAACAACAACAGCAGCAAATTTAAAAAAATTAAAATATCCCGTGAAGTCTTTTGTTTCTGTAGGGTAGACTACAGAGAAAATAGTTTTTGAACATGTATACATTTTGTTTATGTGACAAAAAGTATCTCTCTTTTTTAAATTCCAATTCTGCTTAGACATGGTAAATGGCTGCTATTTTTTTGCTATTCAAAACACTCTTAATTTAAGTTGCTAATTATACAAAGAAGCATGACTTAGAAAGCTTCTTTAGTTATCGAATCTGTTTATAAACACAATGGAGAGAAGGTTATTTCTTTTTCAGTTTTTATATGCAAATTTAAGTGTTTTTAGACAGTGGCTTTAAGTAGCATTAACCTATCCTCACTTATAAGTTCTTATTGCCTTCTGTAACATCAGTAAGGTGATATGGCTCAATATGGAAGAACTATGTTTGCTTCAAAGAAAACTCCATTTTATTTGTCTTATCAAGGGAACATAA
>NW_004444214.1:1355593-1365344 GCF_000243295.1 Trichechus manatus latirostris
TCTCATCAAACCTTTTAAGTTACTGTTGTAAATTTGATCTCACATAGATAGTTCTTTTTTTTTTTTTTGGTACCTTAGATGAAGGTTTGCAGAACAAATAGTTTCTCATTAAACACTTAGTACACATATTGCCCTATGACAATGGTTAACAACCCCACGACATGTCAACACTGTCCCTTCTCAATCTTGGGTTCCCTATCACCAGCTTTCCACAGGGACAGTTATTTTTGTTAACAGTAGCACTTCTTGAGTCTTCATCAATTTAAAAAATGGTTAGTGAAAAAATAAAGGATTCCAGCATCATCATTCACCTTAGCTTTTCTTATAGAAGAACGTATGTTAATTTAATTCCTTCTAATTTCTTCCAGTTTGTAGTCGCTTTACTTTTGGAAACTGCAAATGCAGATAACCTTAATTTTTGCTTTTGTTTTATCATACCAAGTCCAATGTACCCTACTGTAAGTGTTATGATAGATACACAATAAACATTCAGATATTGCGAGTTAGATAGTATCTAGTCGATGTCGATTTATAAGTTATGTTGATGGCTCCTGCTCTGTGCACGGAGGCCATCCAGGTATGAGAGGTGCATGCTGTCTCAGAGAAAATAAATTGATGACAAGAAAAAGCGTTATCTGACTGTTCCAGATGAGGTCTTTTTCACATGGGAGGTACCAAACACATCAGCCTGGGCCTTTTCAATTTCAGGAGACCACACAGTCTGCTCATCTCTAAACCTGTAGGTGAAATTGTGTTTGCTTTTTGCAGAATTTCTGTTATGTTTAATGTTTTAAAAAGTGTTGTACTCTGAAATACATTGTCAGCATAGTGCTTATTTATTTATTTTTTGTTTGTTTTTACAGTTCTTTTTTAATATGGGTAGAGATATAGAAAGCTCTTTTTTAATACTTTGTAATTTTTTACAGGCACTATTAAAAATTGCGTGTATCATTTGAAACATTTTAAAAAAGCCTTTTATTATCAATTCGGAAATGCAAAATATCTGAAGAACACAATGAATTACAGCTAAAGTAGTATATCCTAGCTTTTCAGCTTTTGGGCAGTAAGAGACAATAGGTCTTATCAGAACTTTAAAATCCTAAATGGGCTTCCCGTCAAAACTTTGTTCCTTTAAGTTGCTGATTTACATAAACTGTAACAAACCGCATAAAGAGAAGTAGAAAATGACATTAAAAAAATTCTTAGAACTCTCAAGATGGAATGTGTTTTAATTATACTAATGTAATTTTGTTATAAACCTTCTTGCTTAAGGATATTTTGTGTATATATTGCTTATGTTTCATTTTCGATGTTGTGACATGAATGAGTAAAATAATTTACTAATTCATAGGTGACACCTTCAGTGGGGAGTGCAGAATTTCAGCCACTTGTACCAGCAGCAACGCTTATATCCGAAGCCTCCCATGACCAGTTTGTGGTTCCAGGTATCCTTTCAGGAAGACTTTTCTACTTTCAAAAAGAAAAATGACACATTTGTCCAGACAGATATTTTGAAATTAGTGTCCAGATAAGAACAAATGTTAATGAAGTAAGTCACAGCACATGATTAGAATGAATATATCAGAAGTTTAACAAAACAAATACTCTTAACTAACAAATGGGAATTTGACCACCAAATGAATAATCTGATTGTCATATGGTTTCCTTATTAGTTAAGCATGCATATTTGGAGTTTGAATGGGGAAACTAGGAACTGATGGATATTAGCTAGCTTGATTTTTTTCCTCGCTTTTGGGAAAACACTTAAAGTTACCACAGTGGTCCACTTTGAAAATGAAGAGACTCTGGTCTGTCAGTATTGTCTAAGACTGTGCTTCTATTTAAAAGCAAACAAAATGTATTGATTCTTGAATTTATTTTATTAGAAAAAGGCTTGCAGATTAGATGGAACTACTGCATCCATGTTAGTTTCCCAATTTTGATAATTGTCCTGTGGTTATAAAAGAGAAAGTTCTTGTTTTTAGAAAAATCTTTTAGGGTTAAAGGGGCATTATGTCTGTAACTTACAGTTAGTTCAGAAGAAGATAGAGATGTAGGTGGGTAGGTAGTAGATAAAATGTGGTAATATGTTAATATTTAATATGTTAATATCTGAGTGAAGATATATGGAAATTCTTTGTGCTCTTGTAAACTTTTCTGTACATCAGAATTTATTTAAAGTATAAGTTTTCTTTAAAAAAGAAATAGAGAGTGAGGATCTTTAGGAGAGTCTTGAGGCAAACTAGCTTCTTGTTAATAGTTCCCTGCTGAGTTGGCTAGGAAAAGTCCACAATCCCATATCTTCAGTTCCAAAATCCAAACATGTCTGAAAGGGAAACTTTTCTCAAAACTCACTTGGTAGCAAAACTTGCCCATACCTGAATACATTTGTCTACAAAGCCTGACCAGTGCTGAGTTGAAGGTATATTTACTCTTTCATTTTTCCTACTTACCGTATTATGCATGTGCTGTACACTACCAAAGAAAACAAACCTGTTGCTGTCCAGTTGATTCTGACTCGTAGTGACCGTATGAGATAGAGTAGAACAGCCCTATAGGGTTTCCAAGGAACGACTGGTGGATTCGAACTGCTAACCTGCCACCAGGGCCTACAGAAATATTTAGTTCATTACGAGGTGTTGCCCGCAGTCCCACTGGGGTGTTAATTAATGTATGGTATATGGACCTTGTTATTCTTCTAAAATCCAAAAATCATTTAAATTCTGAGGATTGTGGACCATATAATTGTTCCTCCTTGTCTGAATGCTTGGGGCACAAAGCGTGTCTCCTCTTCTGTCGTAGCTCGTCTACTCTCACCCAGGACAGATGTGCATAAATCTGCACACACACATTCATACACATGCGTGTGCATGCACGCATACACACATACACACACACACACAGTAGAGGTAAAGAACAGGAGGAGGAGTGGAACCCCCTGGCCGCAAGGTCAAGATGAGCGGAGCAGCTAGGGAAATTCCCCAACCAGCTCTCTTTGGCATTTTTAGGTACTTCCCTCTGATTCTAAGAGCTTGTGAATATTGTACATAACCACAAAGCAAATAAAATGGAAATAATTTTTATGCTTTTTTTCAATAATAGGTCAGCATGAAACTACATCACCACAGCCACCTCATGATTCATCCATTTCTGCTCTTCTGCCAAAACAGTGTGTTTTGGTCACTCCCTCTCTTCTTTCAGCAATATGCAGCCTCTTAGACAACCTCTTGGTGATTGCTCCAAGAGACACTGCAAATGCTCTTCGACAAGCCCATCTCATCAAGCTTCTATGCGGGTAAGAGAGAGATTCCGCACAGTACCACGGCAATGGAGATCAGTTTGTGCAAGTATATTCATGACTCGATAGAGGCCTTCTTGTGTCCTAGGAATATAATCATTATCTTTCTGTAGGCCTGTTAGACTCCAGGCTTTTGCTTTTGTCATAACTGTCCTGACGGTTTTTATTTTAGATTAAGAGGCTTGTGTTGGCTCGTTATGTTGACTGTTAAGGCAAAAAATAAATCTTGATTTTTAAAGTTCAGTGTTTTTAAATCTTATTTCTCCTTCAGTACTCAAGGAATTTTTGATGTAAACCCCTCAGTCATTCTTTCTTTTTTTTTTTTTTTTAACAGCTTTATTGAGATATAATTCATATATTGTACAATTCACCCATTTAAGGTGTACAGTTCAGTCATTTTAGCATATTCACAGATATGTGCAACCATTACCACAGTCAATTTTAGAATATTTTCATTACGTCAGAAAGAAACACCACGTTTTAGTTTTGACTCCCCTTTCCCTCTTTTCCCCCAACATCCTAAGCAACTACTAATCTACATTCTATCTATAGATTTTCTAATAATGTAACCATATAGTATATGGTCTTGTGACTGACTTCCTCACTTAGCATAATGCTTTCAAGGTACATTCATATTGTAACATGTTATCAGGACTTAATTACTGTTATGGCTGAATAATATTCCATTGTATGGATATGCCACGTTTTGTGTATCCATTCATCTGTTGCTGGACATTTAGCTTGTTTCCACCTTTTGGTTATTATGAATAGTGCTGCAATGAACATTTGTGAATAAGTTTCTGTGTAAAAATATGCTTTCATTTTTCTTGGGTATATAGGAGTGGAATTCCTGGATCATATGGTAACTTTAATTGTCTGGGGATCTGCCAAACTGTTTTCCAAAGCAGCTGCACTACTTTAGATTCGCACCAGCAATGTATGAGGGTCTTGATTTCTGCACATCCTCTCCAACTCTTGTTGTTATCTGACTTTTTGATTCTGGCCATCTTAGTTGGTGTGAAGTGGTTTCTCATTGTGGGTTTGACTTGCATTTACCTGATGACTAATGATGTTGAGCATCTTTTCATGTTCCTGTTTGTCATTTGTATATCCATTCAGCAATATCCTTTCAGAGCCTTTGCCCATTTTTAAATTGGGTTATTTATCCTTTTTATTAATTAGTTTTATAGTTTTAGCTCTTACATTTAGGTGTTTCATTCTTTTTGAGTTAATTTTTTTTATATGGAGTGAGGAAAAGGTTTGACTTCATTCGTGTATGGAGAGCCAGTTGTCCAATCACCATTTCTTAAAAAGACTTCTATTTCCCCATTGAATGATCTTGGCATCTTTGTTGAAATCAATTGGCTTTAGATATATCAGTTTATTTCTGGGCTCTCAGTACTATTCCATTGATCCAGATGTCTGTCTTTGTGCCAGAACCACACTGTCTGATTATTGTTGGTAAAAATGGCATGAGGGCGATATCTGACCTCCTCCAACTCCACGAAGGGGAAGGAGAACCAAGATAATAGTGCAGGGCTGACTCACGTGAGGTGGAGGACAGACAATCCTCCTCTCTCCACCATCTTTACTAATTCTGACACCAGCCATCCCTCATGCAGCACTTTCTACTTCTCTCCTGGGTTTAATAATTCATTGCAGTGGCCACACAGAACTCACAGGCAATACTCATGATTATGGGGTTTATTAGGGAACAGTTACATTTCAGGCTCAGGAACACTCAGGATACAGTTCCTCCATCAAGATAGCCTCTTCCCAGCTGTGTTCTCAGGCACGCCTCTCCCTGGCCCTAAATCTCTGCCCAAAGGCACTCAGCTTTTGTCTCCTTAGGCTGGGAAGCCTCCCGGGTCGCTGCTGCCAAGTATCTCCTGCCACCGCTTCTCACCGTCTTCAGGGTTATCTCTCTCTCTTTCTGTTTCCTGTTTCTAGGAGCTTCTCATGGCAGGATCCTAGGTCCAAAGGATGCGCAGTCTGCTCCTGGCTGTTCTTCCTTGGTGGTGGTAGGATCCTCCTCTCTGCTCTGGAATTGGCTCTCTTTTAAGGCAAAACGGACCAATCCCCTTGGTAGGCCACAATTACCCTATCACACAATCCTGCCCAATCACTTGGGTGGAAGTTACAAGACTATGACTTGAAAGGCCACACACAAAAGTAATTAATCCACCGCACCTTTCCTTTATAGTAGGTTTTGAAATCGGGAAGTGTGAGTCTTCCTACTTTATTCTTCTTTTTCTTTTCCAGGTTGTTTTTGCTATTCTGGTTCCCTTGCAGTTGTGTATGAATTTTAGAATCACCTTGTCAATTTCTACAAAGAAGTCAACTGGGATTCTGATAGGGATTGTGTTGAATCTTTAGATCAATTTTGGAAATACAGGCAGTTCTAGTTTACGAACGAGTTCTTTAAGTCTTTAAGTTGAATTTGTATGTAAATCAGAACAGTTAGGTACGGTTCTTATTTAACAGTTAGTCAAGTGTTTGTGTTAGTATATAGTATATAGTGTACTTTTTAATGCATAAAAACAGTAAACACTTCAGATACACTAAAAAATCTTTAACATAATACCATACCCATTGCTGTCTAGTCGATTCTGACTCGTCCCGACCCTGAATGACAGAGTAGAACTGCCCCATAGGGTTTCCAAGGAGCGGCTAGTGGATTCAAACTGCTAACCTTTTGGTTAGCAGCTGAACACTTGACCACTGTGCTACCAGAGCTTCCATTAACATAATAATACAGTAATAATAATAAGAATGTTTTACTGTGTGTTGCAAAGTAACATCTGTTTGTTATTACGAACCATTTGTATGTACCTCGAATTTTTACATATATTATTAATGTGACCCTAATTGCTCTCCCTATACTGATTTCCCATGTCCTGTCAACCAGCTCCTAACCCTCTCTGCCTTCTCATCTCACCTCTGCTGAATTTTTAATATAATAGACTTTACAGGGATTGGTTCTTAACTACGGATTGTACATAAGTCATATGTTCATAACCTGGGGACTGCATGTATTGCCATGTTAAAAAAGAAAGTCATCCAATTCATGAACACAGGATGCTTTCACATTTATTTAGGTCTTCTTTTTTTTTCCCCCATCAATGTTTTGTAGTTTTCAGAGTGTAAGTTTTGCCCTCCTTTTGTTAAATTTATTCCTAAATATTATTTTTTATGCTATTGTGAATGTAATTTTTTTTTCATTTTTGGATATTTCATTGCAAGTATATAGATATACAGTGAAAGCCAGAACTCAGTGGGACTGCCTTGTTTTTCCAGGTCTTACAACTTTTCCACCTTTGACAGTCTTACCGCTTTTCTGTCATTCTCTATTAATGGAAAATATTTTAGTTTCCCTTCTCTGACAGGTTTCAGCCTTTCATAGGTTCTGGCTTTCACAGGTTTTACGGTACTATTATTTTTGTGTATTTATCTTGTATTCTGCAACATTGCTTAACTCTGTTATTTTTAATGAATTTGAAGGACTTAGGGGATTCATCTCTCTAGTGATTATATGAGAATAATGTCTCTGAGCTGAAAAATTATTGTTAGTCATTTGCGATTATTTTGTTATGGAACACTCAACTTTTCATCAGAAAGTATTTTGATAAAATTTGGGGAAATCATAATTTGATCCTTTGAATTTTTACTACTCATATATCTAATATTAATAGCCTCTGACATAATTATTTCTGATAATTTCATTGGTTATATAGTAGAGTAGAAAATGCCTAAATGTTGAATTCAGAGTGAACTGAGGTCTAATTATAGTTCATTTACTTAGTAGCTTTGTGGCCGTGGAAAGTTACTTTAATCTGTCTATAACACCACCTGGTGTTAATGTGAAGATTAAAGTGATAATGTCTAGAATACCCCCTTATCTATACTAAGTGTTGATTCTCTTCTTTTCCTGGCATCCAGTTAACTCGAGCCAAGCATACCTACCTCCTTTTAACCATGCATTCATTTGTATTCCTCTTCTCCTCCGTCTCTTTACCTCTTAATGTTCACTGTCTGAAATGTTTTCTGGAGATATTAAGAAAACTCTAAGAAGAAAGACGCATTCCTTATTATACTTCACTCAATTGTGATTACTGTTTTATTTTACCATTTATAATATAGAATGAGTTGTGAATTTCCTCTCCTTTTTGTATTTGTCATCGTCCTTTCTACTATAGTGCCTGTCAGAGTTGGAAAAAGAAACTGTTAGTTGATTGACTTTCCTTCTTGAATGCTTCCTGCCTCAAGAATGAACAAAATGGAGCTTTAGGAATATTCTTGCTTTGTAAGAGTCAGCTAAGAGTCTTCTGTGGCATTTAGGCTAGAATGGTATTAAAGGATCTTTTATCACAAAGGCTTATCGTATTGCCATACCTGTTTATTTCTGACCTAAAAAAAACTTCCCTACTTGTTTGTTTCACTTTGTTTTATTTTTTTACTTTCTAAATTGGAACTTGGACATGGAATGAGGGGTATCAGTGCTGGTGTGATGTCGGATGGATCTTGGCTGAAAGCAGAAGATACCAGAAAGATGTTTACCTGTGTTTTATTGACTACACAAAGGCATTCAACTGTGTGGATCATAACAAATTACAGATAACACTGGGAAGAGTGAGAATTCCAGAACACTTAATTGTGCTCAGGAGGAACCTGTACATAGACCAAGAGGCAGTTGTTTGAACAGAACAAGGGAGTACTCTGTGGTTTAAAGTCAGGAAAGGTGTACGTCATAGTTTATCCTTTCACCATACTTATTTAATATGTATGCTGAGCAAATAATCTGAGAAGCTGGACTGTATGCAGTAGAACATAGCATCAGGATCAGAGGAAGACTCATTAACAACTTGCTATATGCAAATAATACAACCTTGCCTACTGAAAGGAAAGAGTACTTGGAGCACTTACTGATGAAGATCAAAGACTGTAGCCTTCAGAATGGATTACATCTCAATGTAAAGAAAACAAAAATCCTCACAACTGGACCAGTAAGCAATGTCATGATAAACAGAGAAAAGATTGAAGTTGTCAAGGATTTCATTTTACTTGGATCCACAATCAATGCCCATGGAAGTAGCAGGTCCAAAAATCAAACTTTGTATCGCATTGGGCAACCCTGCTGCAAAAGACCTCTTTAAAGTGTTAAAAAGAAAAATTGTCATTTTGAGGACTAAGGTGCACCTGACCCAAGCCATGTTATTTTCAGTTGTCTCGTATGCGTGTAAAAACTGGACAATGAATAAGGAAGATCAAAGAAGAATTGATGGCCTTGAATTATGGTGTTGACAAAGAATATTGAATATACTATGGACTACCAGAAGAATGAACAAATCTGTCTTGGAAGAAGTACAGCCAGAATGGTCCTTAGAAGCTAGGATGGTGACACTTCGTCTCACATACTTTGGACGTGTTATCAGGAGAGCCCAGCCTCTGGAGAAGGGCATCATGCTTGGTAAAGCAGAGGGTCAGTGAAAGAGATTAAGACTCTCAATCAGATGGATTGACACAGTGTCTGCAACAGTGGGCTCAAACATAGCAACGATTGTGAGGATGACACAGGACCAGGAACTGGACAGCATTTCATTTTGTTGTACATGGGGTCACTATGAGCCAGAAGCAATCGATGGCACTTAACAACAACAGCAAATTGGAACTTATTTTCTTGCCACAAACATACTACTCTTGTTTGCTTTTCTTCTGAAAAGACTGCATTATATTTTATTCTCCTGTTAAGGTTTGATTAGGTATTCATTTTTTAAAAATTCTTTGTTTCTCACATTTGTCTGATAAGAACTTTTACTGTTTTCTGAAATTTTGCAGAATATCTTTTTATCAACATTTTCTTTATTTAAAAAACGTTTCTCTTAATCTATTCAAGGTTAACTTCAAACTGCAAATTCAAATTTATTAATCTTTAATAAGGAGCATTCTAATTGTCTAAGGGGTTTTCTTTTTCTGTCTGTGTTAGTATTGCAGCTCCTGCCCTCATAGAAAAGTGTGTCCAGGAACTCAGGACCTCCCTGCCTTCCTCGTCTCCAGTTGAACACACTCTGGCGCAGGTGAATTTCCCACTCCCGCCTTTGTGCATTGTGTCTCTGTGTGTGAGTCTTCACTTTAAGTGCGAAAAACAGACATTCTGCTGAGGAGATAGTAACCATAGGAGGGGAAGGAAAATCTTTTCAAATATACATGGTATGATGAGGTTATTTAAATTCAAACCAAACCAAACCCGTTGCCATCAAGTTGATTCCGACTCATAGCGACCCTATAGGGCAGAGTAGAACTGCCCCATAGGGTTTCCAAGGAGCACCTGGTGGATTCAAATTGTCGACCTTTTGGTTAGCAGCCAAGCTCTTAACCACTGCGCCACCAGGACTCCTTTATTTAAATTAAGTTACTTAAAATTTTAATCTGAGACATTTTTGAATGATAGAAAGG
>NW_004444214.1:1365671-1366452 GCF_000243295.1 Trichechus manatus latirostris
CAAGTGTGCTTAGCAGTTCTTTTGTGTAGATATAGTATAGATGAATGTCTTAAAATCAGATTTTAAGAAGGGCTACACAATTTATTTGGATGGTGAATTTAAGATGAACTAGGCCAGTATCTCTTGCTTTGGGAGTCTTCTTTGAGCTCCTGTTACAGATCAGACGCCCTGTTATAGGTTGGGTGATATTGCGGACATCATCTTTGAAGCACTTGTCCCAGTACACTTTTTTATTTGTATGTGTGCTTATTTGAATAATGACTGTCTCCTCCATTCATCTGTCTATCCATCCAACAAGTATTTATTGAGTGTCTACTGTGTACTAAGATTTTCCTAAGTGAACAAAACAAAGATTTTTCCCTCAATTAGTTTACACTCTTGTTGGGAGAACAGATGCTGAGGAAATCCATGTATGCCAGGATGATGGTAGATTTCTAAGAAGAAAGCTCAAGCAGGAGATGGAAGTGATGCTAGAGATGGGGTCATACTGAGAAAGGTTTCATCTTTTCTTTTATAGTTAAGAATAATATTTTAATGCTGGTAGTCCTCTTAGAGTGGTTAGGGGCACCTTTCAGACAATGGCATGTGACCAGAAGTGAGTGAGGAAGCTGGTCCTATGGGACAAAGCGAGAGTCCTGAGATAGGAGCGTGCCTGATGTGTCAAGGATATAGTGGGGGCCAGAGTGCTAGAGCAGACTGTGAGGGGAGATGTGGTTAGAGGGGCCAAGTGGGCGCCAAGTATCCCAAGTGTCCAGGGCAGTGCCTGTCCATGGCAGACAAT
>NW_004444214.1:1366892-1368142 GCF_000243295.1 Trichechus manatus latirostris
TTCCATGAGACCATTCATTTAAATTGTTTACTCATTCATTCCAGAGCAATGTTTGAGCATCCGCTCTACCAGCTTCTGCTCTAGGTACAAGTGGTTCATCAGTGAACCAAGTAGACAGATATCCCTGCCCCTGTGGAGTCTGTGCAGACACAGACAGTAAACCAGTAAACAAAATGTAAAGTGTCTTATCAGTTGGTGACAAATGGTGTGGAAAAAATAAAGGAGAGTGGGCAAAGGGGGAGTCAGCAAGGGAGGTTGCTGTTTTTTGATTAGATGAGCAAAGACCTGAGGAGGTGAGGGAGCAAACCACAGGGTGTCCGGCCCAGGCATTTGGGCAGAACCTGAATGGTGGGGTTATATAGTTCAGTAGAGGTGCGAGTGTGCTGAATACACGTGGTTGGTTGTTGGTTATATATCAATATTTTGTTTTAATCTGAAGTTTAGTAAATTACACAAAAAGAATCCTTAACAATTCAGCTCTTTTCTCTCTAATGCTTCTTATTGGCTCTCCCTTTCCATGGCATAGCTATTTATGATAACACTTCATCCATCCAGAGGTCAGATTTGCTGTAACCTCAATAGGAGACTGTAGTGCCACCTGTACCTTTATATAAAATAGCTTTGCAGATTAAAAAAGGGAGGGCTTACTCCTCAGGAGAAGTAAGATAAAAGAACTATTTTGAAATAGCCTGAAGCCATTTATTTAAGAGGCACATACCCCTCTACAAATGTAGAACAGCCCCTGGCTCTCGCTGTCAGACAACATCAAAGTAAGGTAGGAGAGAAAAACTCATATGTATATAGAGAGAGACTGACATCAGAATATCTCTGTGTAGTTCATCTTATATGGAGTATCTCATTGCCTGAGGATAGTAGATAAATGAGACACCACAGCATATTCTTCAATTATTACATACCCAGAGAATTATTTTTTCAAAGTATTTTTGCCAGTTTACACTTATTGTATTAGTACCAAACAACATTCCAAAGATGGTTTTGTTGGTAATATTGGAGGAAATTTAATCTTTTCTTTTATAATTCAGAACACTATTTTTATGCTAAAGGATAGTTGAGGGCCAAAGAAAGAACATATTTGTCTTTTATTTGTAGCAATAGCTAGACTATTAGTTTTGCTTCCTCCTCTACCCCTTATTTTTTCCTCATTTGACCACTTTGAAGAATATTTTCTAATGTTTCTTTCTTTACAGAATTGTAGACTTTATGGCTTTGGAGTGCCCTTTTCTGCATCT
>NW_004444214.1:1370030-1371006 GCF_000243295.1 Trichechus manatus latirostris
ATGTAAGTAAATTATATTAAAATTTATTTAATATATTAAATAAATTATATTAAAAGTTATTAAGCAAGTATACTTACGCAGTTAATTGTTAATAGCTTTTTAATTTAACTTTCAATTTAAATATTTTATTTAGCCATTCTTAAGCAGTATTGAATAAAGAGAGTAAGTATAAAGTATAAAGCTAACTCTTTTTATGTATAAAGCACGGATATACATGCAGTATATAAACAGATATGCAGTCTATCTGTGGAATTAAAATTTCATGGAGATGGCTATTTGGAAAAATACGTCTCAAAAGGCTCCTTAGAGAGCTGATAATGACAAATAGGTCGAGAAAGACTCAGAGCCAAGGGTTGCTATAATCCAGACTCCCTGGAAGGTGCTATTTCCTAATACCACAGGGTGCTGAACACCTAGAGGGAAGTCCTCAGTATATTCTGTAATGAAGTTTGATGACAGGTGGCAAATACTGCTGCTCATGTGGTTGGAGAAGACAGTAAGAGTCCTAAGATAGCCACTGCTCACCAGCTTCCATTTACCTAGGTAGAGAGGAGGGGAAATACTTCAGAGGTTAATTGCTGAATCCTTAGCTATAGGCAAAGCTGCAAAATCCTCTCTTGTATCTTAGTTTTCTTTGTGGGTAGTATCTTTCTTGGTTCTTCAAAGAAATTCTGCTTTTTTTCTGCCTTGACCTTGGCACACGCTGTTTTCCCTTTTCCCCTTTGCCCAAAGCTGCTAGAGAGGATAAAGAAAACAGGAGAAACTTTACTTTCATAGAAGCAGCACAAACAATGACTTGTTTTTATAACATGCCCAACACATAGTTCTGAAGTTACGGTTTAATATTCAATTGCTGCTAAATATTCTTTAATAAGGGGAGAGCTTGTGAGTTTGTCTATATTTGCCTATGCGTAGGAGGGTGGAAGGGAGATACTTTAAAGAAACAAGCAAAAAAGGAAGTAAATTTTGGATCACA
>NW_004444214.1:1372264-1373848 GCF_000243295.1 Trichechus manatus latirostris
TAAACACAGATGTGTGATACAGTTTTTAACCAGAGAGGTAATTTTGAAGTAAGATTTATGGGGAAATGCATGTTCATCAAGAGACAGAATTCTTAGTTATCTGGATATAAGAGTTCTGAGTCTACCACATGGGGCATATTGTCCATGTTGGAGATCATTATTATGTTGAAAGAAATAGAGATTGAAAGAGATAGAGAGATTGAGATTTTCCTCTTGTATCCCTGGGGGAAAATCAGTTTACCTCCTGAATAACTAATAATATGAAACAACATGCCATTCACATGGGACGCTTAAGCCAGCTGGCCACATCTGGCCCACTGCCTGTTTTGGTAAAGTTTTAGTGGACCATATCCGCGCTCCTTTGTTTACATCTTGCCTCTGGCTGCTTTCATGCTACAACAGTAGAATTGTATAGTTATACTTGTGACAAAGGTGTAGGGCCCACAAAGCTTAAAATACTTACTGTCTGGCCCTTTGCAGAAAAGGTTTGCTGGCCCCTGATTTAAGACTACTTACCTGACACTATTTCCCTAGTAATAAAATAAAGACATTAAATTCAAAACCTCCCTACAAAACACAAACACAGTTTTATGTAATAATGAACCTATTAAAAAATAACCTACTATGTAAGCAGTTAGCTTTGATAATAGTAATGTGAGTGGAAACATAATTCATAAAAATGATCATTGATATTCCTTGCCATGATATTTTTTGCTTTTTTGATCTTTGTCCTTTTCATGTGCGCATGTAACATCTTATGGTAACTTATGTCATGTACAATAGTTTTTTTCTCAAACTTGACTGATATTTGGACCTCATTTAAATGAACATAATTCTCATGATAATTCTTTGATGAATATCAAAGACTACAGCCTTCAGTACGGATTATTACACCCCAATGTAAAGAAAATAAAAATCCTTACAACTGGACCAATAAGCAACATTAGTGTGAACAGAGAAAATATTGAAGTTGTCAAGAATTTCATTGTACTTGGATCAACAATCAACACCCACAGAAGCAGCAGTCAAGAAATCAAAAGACACATTGCATTGTGCAAATCTGCTGCTAAAGACCTCTTTAAAGTGTTGAAAAGCAAAGATGTCACTTGAAGGGCTAAAGTGCGCCTGACCCAAGCCATGGTATTTTCAGTTGCCTCATATGCGTGCGAAAGCTGCACAGTGAATAAGGAAGATCAAAGAAGAATTGATGCCTTTGAATTATGGTGCTGGTGAAGAATATTGAATATACCGTGGACTGCTAGAAGACTGAATAAGTCTGTCTTGGAAGAAGTACAGCCAGAGTGCTTCTTGGAAGCGAGGCTGGCGAGACTTCGTCTCACGTACATGTTATCAGGAGAGACCAGTCCCTGGAGAAGAACATCATGCTTGCTATGGTAGAGGATCAGCAGAAAAGAGGAAGACCCTCAATGAGATGGATTGACATAGTGGCTACAACAGTGGGCGCAAACATAGCAACAATTGTGAGGATGGCACAGGACTGGGCAGTGTTTTATTCTGTTGTACATAATGTCACTATGAGTCAGAACTACTCAACAGCACCTAATAATAATTCTCAAGAAACCC
>NW_004444214.1:1374641-1378339 GCF_000243295.1 Trichechus manatus latirostris
ATGACAGTTGACCTGCTTGTCCCCTGAAACCATGGTCCCCAGACCCCTGGATAAATTTTTATAGTAATAACTTATTCAACTATAAATCCAAAATAATTTAAAAATAAAATACAACCAAATCACAAAACAAATGATACTCGAATAAAATTAATGTAATATAACAAATGTTATTTTAAATTAGACTAAATCAGTGCTCACAATAGGAAATTAATAATGACTGATTTGGTGTAGAGTCTTTTAAAGTTTGGCTTGCGTATTCTTTATACTTCATGTTTTATGTTTGCAAATCAGTTCTTAACCTCTCATATCTGTTTTAATTACCATGAAGCCTTTGCTCCTTCACATGCCAACACTGCATACTAAGTCTTACTTTTAAGTACTGTTTGGCATCAACTTGTTTGAAAACAGAAATACAACCACAGTTATAAGATGATAATCTAGGTAATCCAGAGTATATTTCTATTAAATTTTTGTTACGTTAGCCCTAAAATCAAAGAAGTTAAAAATTCTGGAGAAGTCCTTGTGAATTCCAGTAGACCTCAGAGGACCACAAGGATATATACTCACCAACTGTATAATCCTCTCACTTTGGGTCTTAGCAAATGAGACCCACACATACAGACTGACTCACTCACTCTGTCATATAAAAAAGAACCCAAATTAAATGAAAATCAAATAGATTTCTTGAGTCAGTATATTGTCTTAATACTGACTTATTTAACATACTTTTAAACGCTAGTTATTCTTGTGGTACTTGAACTATTGATAGCTTTACTTCATGGAAATAAAAAAAAGCTATATTATTAATAACTCAAATTTATCTGATTCATTTCTTCTTTGTTTAATTTTAAAGAAATTTTTAAACAGATAATCTGAAATTATTCTCTCTTTTAGATATGTTCTGCAAATGTGTGGGTTTGTCTGCCACATGCCCTACCCTATGTATTACCAGCCTGCAATTCCTTTCTCTTCTTTTGATGGAAGAAGCAAAAAGATGTCTCCAGGATAAGGATAAAACAATTATATGCCACAGTCCAACAGTGGCTTCGCTTCTTGATAAAACTAAGGAAAATCAGGAGTCGCTAGAACGACTTAATGAAGTAATTCTTCAGGTATATGATTTCTTAATTTTTCAGAATTTATTTATTTCTTTTGTTTAATGTTTAAGTGAATTGACTTTCCATCTTGGTCTTGGAAAATTGTTTTCAATCACTTGAATTGAAAAAGTATTTAATGTGTTTCTGGCCCTACCCCTCTGATGTTGACCAGTTTCTTTAATGAATGTGATATAAAAGTTCCAACTGAAATAGTAGTCATCTAAATCCAGCAGTTCGTTAAAACAATGCCACATCATGACTAAAATGGCTATATTTCAGGAGCGCAGGTGTGATTCAAATGTATTGCCATTGTAAAGAGATGTGTACATCTCTGAAAATATATTCACTAAAATGACATTAGATTTATGTCAATGACCCATGTGTTTTTGTGGGTGGTTATACGTATAGAGGAGCCCTGGTGGCGTAGTGGTTAAGAGCTTGGCTGCTAACTAAAAGGTCGACAGTTTAAATCCAGCAGCTGCTCCTTGGAAACCCTATGGGGCAGTTCTACTTCTTTCTATAGGGTCGCTATGAGTAGGAATTTACTTGACGGCAGTAGGTTTGGTGTTGGTTTATATGTATAGAAATCGATGGACTTATTGACATATTTATAGGAAAATGCCCCCTTTCCACGCCCAGCTGCCTATTTCTTGTTTATAAACTTATTTTTTACCATCCTAAAATGTGAATCAAGGATTTCATTCATCAAAAAATATTCTAAAGTGACTAAAGTATTGCTGTTTTATAAGTAGATTAACAAAAAAACATAGAGAAAGGTTTTCCTAAGTTAAAGTTACATAATTGTTTTTCACATATAGGAATATTACTAGATTTTCAATGTTTTCTAATAGTTATATGGTTTTATGGTTTTTGTGTTCTCACTGGAAGATGGAAAGGTAGTACAATGTGCACTGAAGAATTTTCCTGTTTCTGATTCAGCCGACTGCATTTTAACAAAGACAGAAGGGATGTTCCTGTCAACTGAATCGTTCCAGTCCCCTTTACTGCTTAGTATTTGGAGATTTTGCTTCTTTTCTGCCTGCAAAAGTCCTGGTCATGCCTACTTGTGTGTTTTGAGCACCAGCCTTGATTGTGCAGAATGCAGACAAGGCTCCCAGGAAGAGGAAAGGGCAGCTCCAGGCCCAGCTGGAGCCTGGCCTGTGGAGGGAGTAATAGACCTCCACATACCCTTCAGAGCATAGATGAGTAGTCCAGACTGAAGTTATCCTTCTCTCCATAGCAGACTTACCTTCTCATAGTCAGCTCCCTACATTTTCTCATCTGTCTCCAGCAGTTCCTTCATGACCCTGGATTTCCAGGGGGAAAAGATCATCAAAGTGTTCCTCTAGAAGTCATTTGTTCTTGGTAAGCTACAGCTTCCCTGTAGCTCCCTGCTCACTCTCATTTCACTTAGCTTAGTTTGAAAACAAAACTGGACCCTGTCCCACTCATCTCATTCTCCATTAGAACAGCATTCCTCTTAGTAATGAACAGAGCCCCATTGAGAACACTCATATTCACACCTTTCTGAAAGTCCCATGCTACCCTGCAATCCAGTCTAATTACTAATTTCCTGACTTTGGCTTCGATCAAGCACTTTACTCCTGGGTGAAGGGCCTTTGCTCTAGTTGACATGCTTTCCAGTTGAGGGAATTTAAATGCCGTGTTGGCTCTGCCCCAGTTTCCCTCAGAGAAAAGGGCTGTGAGGGCAGTGTGCCTGGCCTTTCCCCTCGCCTGCCCAGGTCGAAGTGGCAAACAGCTCTGGGAAGAGAAAAACAGCCACCCAAGCCTGACTCCTCCTGGAGGACTTGTGGTTCCCACACCAATCCTTCGGAACCTAGGGACATTTGAAGAATTCTAGCCAGGTCAAGCCACGGGTGTTTTTCCCCTGGGATTTTTTTTCCTCTTACTTATCAGTGGTGCTGTGTTTCAAGGAACCATGATTAGACTGATGATAAGTGTACTGTGTATAGGGATGACAACCATATTATAACAGTGTACTTAAGAAGAACTCTGCCAGAAGAATTTGCTAAATTCACCTTGCCCTTATTTTTCTCTAATAGTTTGTAATTTTCTTCATTATGAAAGTTATTGTTTATGATCTTTTGGGTGTTACCTTCTTGGCCAAAGAAAATGACGTATCCTAGAGCCACAGGATACCTCAGTGATTTTTCTAATGAGTAGTTAATTCTCCTCTCCATTTCTTCCAAATTACAAATGATATAAAGTATTCTATGTGGATATGGATACATTAGCCAGTTATTTAAACCATGTTTCCTAATAAATCATACCCTTCTTGTCCATGTTTATATAAACAGTAGAATATGAATATATGGTATTTGTTAGAAGGGACAGGTGAGTTGTAAGACAAAGGGAAGTAAACAAAGGAATTATACCTGTCTCACATTTATGAGAAAATGTATACCTGATGTAAGATGGAGCAATTATTAATGAGCTTATTAAGCTACAAACACTATCTTTTCGTTGCTCTGTCTTATATCAAAATGATATACAAATTAAAATATTATTAAAATACATTAAACAGGAACAGTATTATTATAAATAATACATGTATCTTAATATGTGTGTAGGTATGCTGTG
>NW_004444214.1:1378568-1381294 GCF_000243295.1 Trichechus manatus latirostris
TGGCAGTGAGTTTTGTTTTTGTTTTTTAAAGGTATAATTAAACTGTCTGTAAAGCCATACTTAAAAAAAATACGAGGTGTATGATTTTAGACAAATCACTTAACCTCTTGTAATTCAGTTCTTCAAATGCAAAATGAGAAGTTTGTATTACATTACTGCTAAATTTTAGCTGGCTCTAAAGTCCTCCATCTTCCTTATAAACTATTATATTGGAACTTCAGTTAAAACATCTTGGGCAGTGTCTTTTAAATGTCTACTTTGCACCACTATCCTGTGGGGAATACGTGTTAAAAGTATGTGTTTGGTACTTATCTCTTAAGGAATTTTTTTTTTTTTAAATTTCTGTTTGAGATGGTTTCATGGTTTGAATGTTCTCTAAGAAACTATTAAGTGTCCTTTAAAAAAAATATTGCGTTTTAGGTGAAAGTTTACATAGCAAATTAGGTTACCATTTAACAATTTTTATACCAATTGTTCTGTGACATTGGTTCTAATTTTCACAATGTGTCAGCATTCTTAATTATTTCCATTCTGTTTGTTCTGTTTCCAGTTATCTAGTTTCCCTTCCCCTCCTTGCCTTTTCATCTTTGCTTTTGGGTAAATGTTGACTGTTTGCTCTGATATAGCTGATTGCTTAAGGGAATGCATTACTCAAGATTGATATTGTTTATTTTATAAGCCAATCTATTATTTGGCTTAACTGTCTTTTAACATTAAAATATTGAACATATTTGACTTAATAGATATTTTGCTTTCCCTACTTTATAAAGATGCTCAGTATGTTTCAGTTACAAATACATATAGATGATAACAAGATTAGTAAAAATCTCTATATGTAGTAGGTTATATCTGTAATTGACATGTTGAATTAGTTTTACTCCTTATATTGATCTAGTATCTAACGATACTACTGCAAGGAAATAAAAAATTTCAGGAAATGTATTTTGCTCTCGTATATAGTGAATGTAAAATTCAACAGTAAATCTGTCAGAGAGAAGGGTCATATTTTTGAGCTACCACTGTGTTGATAAATGTTCGTTGTGTTGACAAATGTTCACTGTAATTAAAAAGCCTGTTTTTTACATGAAGTGCCTATTGGAAAGAAAGCAAAAAGATTTTGACCTAAAATACCTAGATCACTTAATATGTGGAAGAAATTAAATTTAAAAAGAGCATAAGATTTGAGTAAATTACACTGAGTTATCATATTTCCTTTCTTCCTGTGGTTAATAAAAGCATGTAAAATTGCTCTATATCCCCTTGATTTATTTTCCCTCTTCTTTGTGTTTACATCACCCAGAAGCTAGTTTTCTGTCTCTTCAATCTCATTCTTAGCCTCCCCCCACAGCCCCTCATACCATCCGCCTTGTACACTCCCTGTGCACAGACGTTCGAATCCTTAGCCTTCCCCCCCATAGGCTTCTCACACCATCTACCGTGTGCACCCCCTGTGCACATGCACACAGACACTCGGATTCTTGGCCTCCCTCCTGCAGCTCTTCATACCGTCCACTATGGGCACCCCCTGTGCACACAGATGCTGGGAACCACTTCTTCAGTTGCAGTAAGTGCTGCGTGAATAAATAATGTACTCTGACCTTTTCAGTGTAGGTTGAAAAGTATATGGATTTGCTATGGGTCAATCCTGTTCACTTCTTTCTTATTTGTTTTTAGTTTTTGTCATTCATTTTCATTATGTTCACATTTCAAAGCACTAAATCGTTGTGTGAGGTTGTTTTTACTCAAAATAGGGTATTTCTGTCACCTTCCTCTGCTTCCTCCTTCTCAGAGGCAGCCTCTTTTAGCTGATTATTTTACAATTTTCCTTCCACGTTTCTGGATAACACACTATTTCTTTTTCGTGAATATTCTGTTTGGACAGTACCTATTGACTTCCTAATACGGAAATGAGGTTTGGCTTTCTTTCCATGCTCCACCCACCTACCCAGCCGAGATGAATTCCCTTCTTGTTCCCCCAGTATTGATACAGGCAATCCCCTGGTTACAAATGACCAACTTACATACAGCCCGTATTTACCAACCAACCCCCATAAAGCCTATTATGTTAAAAATACAAGGTACATACACTGGTTCATAATAACAAATGGGCACTCCTTTGTGACCCACATCAAAACATTATTATTATTTTTACTGTATTATTATGTTAAAGAGGTTTTAGTATATCTGGACAAACTCACTGCCTTCGAGTCAATTCCGACTCATAGTGACCCCGTAGGACAGAGTAGAACTGCTCCCTAGGGTTTCCAAAGAGCAGCTGGTGAATTCGAACTGCCGACCTTTTGGTTAGCAGCTGTATCTCTTAACCACTGCACCACCAGGGCTCCAATGTTCCTTTAACGTTTTTTATGCATAGGAAGGTACTCTATATACTATATACTAAGATTATACTAAGACGAACATTTGACTAACTGACATTAGATAACGAACTGTACCAACTGTTCCAACTTAAGTACAAATTCGGTTTAAAGACAGACTTAGGAACGGAACTCATTCATAATCCAGGAACTGCCTGTGTATCATAATGTCAAGTAAGAATAGTAGCATTTATAGTATTATATCTGTGAAAACTTTATATACAATCGAACCATGCTGCAGACAATGTTTATGTTTGCTTTCCTGCACAGCTTTTTGTTTTCCTTATTGTTTTTATTTTTTAATTTTCTATTTACTTATCACTAATAAACTCCACACTCTTTGCTAGCAGT
>NW_004444214.1:1382391-1402067 GCF_000243295.1 Trichechus manatus latirostris
TGTAATCAAAATTCATGCATATATCCACATGGCTTATCCCCAGAATTCTGGAGTTGAGCTTGCATGTGAGCAAGCCTTTAAAGCTAACACACTCAGTTAATGGGAAATACAGAGGAGAGGGGACAGGTTGAACACCACCCTGAGGAAGCAGACATACAAATTCAGAATGTGGGGCATTCTGTAGGATCACAGATCTGGCTTATTTAACAACGCCATAACATGAGGGAACAACAACAAAAAACTAGTAGTTGCGTGGGAGAGTGATGTTGCTCTAGATTTAGGAGATGTAACCTATAAATATGATGTAAAGACTTCATTGGGTCCTGATTCCAGTAAACCAACTGTGAGAGGCATTTTTGAGACAAAAGGGAAAATTTGAATTTGGACTAGGTATTTATTAATTAGGAGCCCTGGTGGCACAGTTGTTGAAGCTGCTAATAAAAAGGTTCATACCAAGAAATTATTGTTAATTATATTAAGTGTGATAATGGCTTTGTGATTATTTCTACTGAAGTACGGCATTTTATAATATTTGAGCAAAATTTTTTTTAAAAGTGGGTGTATGGGGCTTTGTTATGCTGTTTTCTCTACTTTTATAAATGCTTGGCTGTTTTAGAATAAAAAATTTTAAACATAAATTCAAGTATATGAAGGAAATCAACCAAAATGTTAACTATTTTCCTGATTAAGAGTGATTTTTTTTTTTATTTAAGAGTCCAAAAAAACTAGGAAGTACTTTTTTCAGAAAAATATGTCATATTACAGGTAAATGTTATTGTAGAAATGAAAGCTGGAAAGAACCAAAGAACACAAGATACACAAGGCATGTTGGGTGGACATGGTGGGAGGGGGAGTCCCAAGAAGAAAGGAGGAATTTGATGACAATTCTCCTGCTCCACACTTTTTCTAATAAGTTACACACCTGTACGTGTATGCCTTTGTGAATTTGAGTAAGTGCATGCACTTGCTATATGTTAATACTAAATAAGCCTTTTATTATTTATTTAAGATGATAAGCCCTTGAAAATGATTCCAAGACTTTCCATATTCTAAATTCCATTTGCAGTCTGATCCACAGAGCATTCTCAAATCTTTATGATTTATCCAATTCTAGTGAATTTCATCGAGTAGTTGAAATCTAGCAGTGTCTTTTAAGCAATACACATCTTTTACTCACAACAGTTTTGCTGCAGATTAAATTTTTCTTCAAGGCAGTTTGTGCTATATTCTTTGCAGTGCTATGAAGGAAAATCCTCCAAAGATCCCCTGAAGAGAGTTGCTGCCCAAGCCTTGATGTCACTCCTGGCTGTCAGCAGAAGGGCACAAAGACACGCTCTGAAAGGTGAGCCACACAACACAGCAACTGTTCTGTGGCATGTTTTCAATTCATATATTTCTCTCCTTGTTCATTCTAATTTTCTCTGAACTCAAAATTAAAGAATTTACAACATAATCTCAGTGTCACTGGAAAACAATAGATTTTTCTATACTAAAACACGGTAAACATGCATTACTTTTAAAATAAGAATATTCTACATGTAGGTTATTTTTTTATTGTGTAATGATTCTAATGAATCTATGCCTAAATACTAAAAAAGAAAAAAAAACAACAACAACTTATAGTGACCCTCTAGGACAGAGTAGAACTGCCCCATAGGGTTTCTAAGGCTGTAAATCTTTATGGAAGGAGACTGCCACATCTTTCTCCCATGGAGCAGCTTGTGGGTTTGAACGGCTGACCTTTTGGTTAGCAGCCAAGTGCTTAACCACTGTGCCACCAGGACCCCTTGCCTAAATATTAGAGAAGCTAAAAAAGTAATGCATTTCTCAATTCCACATTAATAACAGAATATTCATAAAAACATTGCATATCTGTAAAAAACACATAGTTTTTGTGGTAATAACAGTAAAATGAAATGATCCTGTATTTTTACATAAATTTCCTCTCTAGAGTGCTGTAATTTCTCATGTGGACATCTGGGAACATAGGTCTGAGAGTTGAAAGTGAATTTCACTTGTGATTTGCCACTAAAACAAATTATGCATGCCTAAAACAAATCAGATTTTGGGAGTATCTTAGTAAGCATTTTGAAAACAAGTGGGCTTAAGCATGTTAGTTCTCTTCAGTATTTTTCCCCCCTCTGATTCTTTAATCTCTCACTGAAAATACTAAAGTGAAGTTGGTGAGAAATAGCAACTGTTTTAAAGAGTCTGATTGTTACATGTTGTTTTAACTATTTTGAAAATGGACTATCCTTCTGACTGTCATAGATTTTTGTCTTTCAGCTGATCTCATAGACAACTGCATGGAGCAGATGAAGCATATTCATGCACAACTGAACCTAGATTCCCTGAGGCCTGGGAAAGCAGCCCTGAAAAGAAAGGTAACTGAATTCTAACGTTCTGGGATAAAGGAATGGAGGTACATAGAGACCATCTCTCCAGTGCTCTAATGCTTTATCAATGACACCAACATTTGGTTGAAATGAGTGTCTGATGTAGAAGAAAGGTGCAGTCAGATAAAATAATGAGATTTCTGTATTAGCAGATTTGGTGTTTTTTGTTGTTTTGTTTTTTGGGGTGTTGATTTAATTCTGACTTGAATGGGAGTAATAGATTATTTTAAAACCTAAACAAAACCCGCTGCCTTCTAGTCGATTCCAACTCATAGCAACTCTATAGGACAGAGGAGAACTGCCCCACAGGGTTTCCAAGGCTGTAAATCTTTACCGAAGCAGACTGCCACATCTTTATCCTGAGGAGTGGCTGCTGGGTTAGAACCACTGACCTTTCAGTTAGCAGCCAAGCATTTAACCACTGTGCTGCCAGGGCTCCTTGAGATTTATTATCTATTTTTGTTATTATAAACATTTTGCAGTGTCCACATATGTATGATACTATACTAGAAAAATTATTTTTACACTATAAAAAGAAACCATTTCTCCCAAAGCAAGCATTAGTTCACTAAGAATGATATATATGTTTTTGTTGTTAGTTGCTGTCGAGTTGACTCCAACTCATGGCAACCTTATATATAACAGAACAAAATGGTGCCTTGTCCTGTGCCGTCTTCATGATCGTTGGTATGTTTGAGACCATTTTGGGGGCTATTGTGTCAATCTCATGAAGGGTTTCCCTCGTTTTAATATATACCAGGCACTCTTCTAAGTATTTCATTTTTATTATCTCATTGAAACTCAAGACAACATTATCACACAACTAGCAGTTGATGAAACTGGTATATGCCCCACGTCTGGGCGATTGCAGACCTGGTGTTCCTAATCTCTGTTTACCTGTTCCCATGACTTCCACATGTCTCTTCTAGCACTAAGTCTGCTGGACTTATGTTCAAACTGCATGTTCATGTAAACTTGAAACAACTTACCTACCTACCTAGCAGTTGCCATTGAGTCAACCTCAACTCATGGTGACCCCATGTGTGTCAGAGTAGAACTGTACTCCGTAGGGTTTTCAGTGGCTGATTTTTTTTAAATAGATCACCAAGCATTTCTTCCAAGGCACCTCTGGGTGGACTCAAACATCCAACCCTTCGGTTAACAGCCAAGCACGTTTGCACCATTTGCACCACCCAGGGACTCTTAAAACAGCATAGGTATTATATAATAGCTATGGTTAATAATAATAACTGTGGTTAATAGATCTGCCTCACATGATTATTCAGAAAATGAGGACTTGTGTGTATATATAAACTTATGTATACACACATACATATATATAGGTAAGACCATCATAACAGCAATCTATGAAATAACTAGTTTCTATTGCATTTGATAAGAAACCAAGACAAAGCCTTATTTAACTTTTTTTTTTTTTTCTAAATGAGGACAGCGGTCAAAAAACCAGCCACTAGACTTGGAGCAGAATAAACCAAAACCAAACCCATTGTCATCAAGTAAATTCTAACTCATAGCAACCCTATAGGACAGAGTAGAACTGCCCTCTAGGGTTTCCAAGGCTGTAAATCCTTAACACGGACTGCCGCATCTTTCTCCTGCAGAGCAGCTGGTGGGTTTGAACCACAGACCTTTCAATTAGCAGGCAAGCACTTAACCACTGTGCCACCAGGGCTCCTTTGGAGCAGAATAATCAGTACACAAAACATTAGCCAGTGGCTGTACATCACGTGTCCCAAGAGACATTAGCTCTAAACTCTAAAACTAAATAACAGGCTTATAGAACTTACAGCTTTAGAAATTACCCTTTATATAGTATCTCATCTAATTCCCACAGTAATGTAATTTTTACAATGTTGATGAAACTGAGGCCCACAGATGTGAAGTAAAGTGCTTGCTCAATGCCATATAACAGTGAGTGACAGAGCAAACTCCAGTTGAGGTCTCCCAACTCCAAGCCTAATGCCTTTTCCACTACATTAACTGGCCATGTCCTTCCTGAGCTTTTGGGCTGCTATTTCAGCCAACAATACTGTAAGGTTTTTTGTGTTTTAGAAGATACTGAGGGAAAGATCTAATAAACTACGTCCTCATGAAAGTTTCATTCCTTCAGAAGTATGCACTGAGCACCTTATTTAAAATTTTAATTGATGCGGGATCAGATGTTTGTTGGTGTCTTTTCTTGCCCCTTTTCCTTTTTCCTCTCTAGCCAGAGGCCCTTTACTTCATCATTGAGAAAGTCAGGCAACACCTGATGTGATTGGAAACTAGTCACACCTGCCTCACTCTACTGAGATGAAACATGGAGTCTATTACACATCTCAGTTCCTCATGCTTGATGGAACAGAAATCGCTTTTTTGTGGTGGATGAGTGGATGAGTTTCTTGAGATATGGTCGTCTTTCAGGGATCGTTAGCTTGTCAGTCCCTTCAGAGTGATGGTGTTCAGGCGTGATCAGAGCACTGTCGCACTGTAACATGACCCAAGGGTTGGGAAGTGCCGTATATAAAAAGTGGATAGTGCCATTATGCTCACAGTTTTCACTTGCTTTTTCTTTAAACAGGAGGATGGTTTTATTAAAGAGTTAAGCACTGCCATGCAGCTCCTAAGAAACTGTCTTTATCAAAATGAAGAATGTAAAGTAAGTAGAGTGCCTTCTCAAAATCGTGGTAGCAGCACTGATACTAAGCAGTTTAATTACGATATGAGATAATACCGGAGGGAAATTGGAGAACTCTGAATTTTATTTTTTTAAGATGCACAGTTGATTGGTTCATAAACTCAATGATAATTCTGAGCAGTGAGTGCACCTCAGCTTGTTATCTTTCAGCACTGAATATGTTTCTTACATCAGTGTTTTCACTTTATCATCGGAACTTCGACATCAGGCAGCTCATGCAAATGCTAGCCTCTTTGTGTGCTCTGATGCATGTCAGTTGTTTCTGTGCTAGGATGGGATGAATGGGTGTGTGTATCTCAGAAGGTGGATTTTTTCAAAGGGGGTTGTCTGAACACGTCTCCACAAGAGAATAACGAGATATCTGGATCCTAAGGAAAGAAGATGAGTATGTTTCCTGCTTCAGAGTAGAAAATACTTTCTGCTCTTACCTATCGTGGCCGTATATACCTAGAGGTAGTGATTTAATTCTAATGCTGCTGACACCCAGTGACCCTTTATGCTTGGAAACCATTGAGATGTTTTGCTTTGTAAAATACTGATACTGTAGTTTTGAAACATTGTATGGGTACTATTATACAGAATAGAATCTTTTGAGCATTTGATTTGCTGTATCTATACTGATTCAGCACTATTAAAGTACTAGATTAGTACAAAAGTACTGTGGAAAATGGGTAAGGCAAAGAGAAATTATAGAAGCTTCCTCTGTTTTTTAAATCTTACCTTTTTTGCTTTTACTTATGGTAGAACTGGACAAAAACATCTGGAAAATGAACATCTTGAACATGTATTCCTTAAGCTGTATTAAATAGTTTGTTCAAGACACATCATTAAAAATTTACATTTCAAAAAAAATTGATAGGAATTAAGTATTTATACATTTTATTAAAATTCCCAGTATATGAGCTTTTTTCCTCAAAATAGAGGTGTCATTTACTAAATTTATGATTCCCTTATGCTAAATAGTATCCTCATGACTTACATATTCGTCCATGATACCTTACTTAGGGAATACACTAGAATATTTGCCAGGTAAGATCTAACCTGGGTACTGGTTGCAAACATAGTGCTCACATTTGTATCACATTTATCACCTGTAAAAGTGCAATGTCTCAATAAGTCAAAGCATTTCCATGTTTTTCAAGTTTAATAAGGAATAAATCAAAAGAAGAATTTGTATTACTTTTAAGTATAAATGCAGTCTTATGGGGGAGAGAGTCTTAATTTTTTTTTTTCTTTTCCAACTTACCTGATATATATGACACACTGTTATTACTACTTGCTGATCACTACCATGGTCATTTGCAATGTCAGCCACCCCCACCCAACCCTGGTGTGTGTATTTCTGTAGAATTCAGCGGTTTTCATACTGGAGGGATCACTGGCAGCTGTGAGGTAAATGCATTGGATAGTTGACAAGGCTAGAGGTAGGGGAGATGATGAGACTTGGGCGGTTAGAAAACAGGGAGGGAATGGGGAGTACATTTGCCATATTGAGAGAGGAGAAATGTAAAATAACTTCCAAGTCCAGCTCAAGTCATTTACCAATGCAAAAGTACATGCTAAAGCAGAGCGCACGTGTGAGAGATCAGGATGGTCTGGCTTGTGGTGCTAGTGTAAGGGGGCTTTGGAGCCTCCAGGTGGGAAATACCTTGCTGTCAGTAGATTGTAAGGCTCTGGGGCTCTCAGGAGAGATACAGGCTAGGGATCGTAGGAGTTATCAGTGTATAAATGGAGTTTGAATCCATGACTATAGTTGAAATTTCCCATGAGAGAATATAGTGAAAGGCTAGGCCATATTCTTGGGAAATACAAGTATTTAAGAGAAGGCAGAAAACAGCTGAGAAAGGAATCTTGGAGAAGGAGATTGGAAATAACCAGGAAGAGTGGCAGCGTGGAAATAAAGAGTAAAGAGACCTATGACAAATAGGGCACATGCCACAGTTCCTGAGACTTTGGCAACTACTAAGGTAGGAGTGGTCAGAGTAGAATTAGGACAGGAAGGAAATTGTAGTGAGCTGAAGATTAAATGAGATGGAGAAATGACAGCTAGAAGCTTGTCAAGAAAAGCAGCATTAATAATTTAGGAGATACAACATTTAAGAAAGTTAGTCTGTGTGTTTGTTTCTCCTAATATGTGAACTACCTGAGAAATCAGCAAATCGGGCATTAGTATTGAAAAGAGGAAAGAAAAGAAGTAATTGATGGACAAAGATCCTTAAGGAGGCAAGTGGGGCTGCATTTCAGGACACAGATGGATATATTAATCTCTCAATAAAAAGAGGAACACTGATTCCTCACTGACAGGCAGAAAGGAAGGATGAATGGATGCAATAAGCTACATGGATAGAATGGCAGAATAGAGAAAGAGTTCTTACCAAATAACATCTGTTTTCTCTGTGAAATAGTAAGCAAGGTCATTGCTACAAAAGTAGGAGCCATGTTCCAAGCTTATGGAGAGTGGTGATCCTTGGGAATAACATAGGGAATAACTGCAAAACTTAGACAGTGGTGAACCTTGGGAATAACCAGTGGAATAACTTCAGAACTTGCGGAGACTGGTGCAACATTGGGAATAATTTCCTTCCTCATGACCTCATTTTGCCACTTGATGCTACATAAAATTGAGTAGGGTGTGTATACATATGTGTGTGCATACACATGTGATGTGAGTCTATGTGTTACCTAGTAATTCCTGTTCATTTAAAAAATATATTGCTGCATTTTTCTACCGCTGTATTTTATCCATACTATTATCCAGTAGTAATTGATCTAGTAGTAATAAAGACTGAGTTACTTAAGAATTTTATTGACCTAAGATAATATATTTACTGAATTTTACTATATTCAAATTATTCAAAAACAGTAATCTACTTCTGGAGTGTGTGTGGGTGGGTGGGTGTGTGCTGCCTCTGTGTGCGTATCTCAGAGTTGATCAGAATGTCTGCTTAACCAGAAAATCCCATATCTTGACTAAATCAGAGCATTGATAAGAGTGTATTCAGTGTTGTGAGATATCACTTCCCTGCATAACTTAAATGTTACAGAAGCTGTTTTCTACATTTCCCACATAACTTGCATATCCTGAAGGGACTTCTGAGCCTCCTGGGCTCTTGGTAAGCACAGCCTTGTGCGGAGCCCAGGGGGCCTGGGGCAAGATGCCGAATCCACTGCAAGGATGCTGACAAAAGCAAGGGACCTCACAGTAAAGATCAATTCAGTCTTTGTTTTCTTTAGTAGGCAGCAATTTTTAAAAATTTTATTTTAATTTTATGTTTTCAGATATTCAGACTAATGCTGTCCTTATTTCTTTTCCACAACAGGAAGCAGCTCTTGAGGCTTATCTTGTCCCTGTCTTGCACTCCCTCTGGCCTTGGCTTCTGATGGATGATTCACTGATGCAAATTGCCCTGCAGCTACTTTGTGTCTATACTGCAAATTATCCAAATGGTAAATGTAATACTGTCTGTACAGTAATATGCTAGAACTCTTAATTTTATTTAATGTTGTTAAGGTAGGCTTAAAAACTTAATACATATTTTGAAGTGTTTTTCCTATCTGTTGAGGATATATTTTTCAAAGGCAAGCTTTCCTGTAAGTATTGTAAGCACAGACAGATATTTTAAAGTATGTTTGTTGAGATGGATCCCTGGTGGCTCAGTAATTAAGCATTTGGCTGCTAACCAAAAAGGTTGGCAGTTTGAATCCACCAGCAGGTTTCCTTGGAAACCCTTTGGGGCAGTTCTACTCTGTCCTATAGGGTTGCTGTGAGTCGGAATCAACTTGACGGCGGTGGGTTTGGTTTTTTGTTTAGATAGAAGAGTACATTAGGCAGCATAGGGAATAGAGAGGGAGAAGCCCGCCAGGTTATACGGTAGTGGGAAACTGAGTTTAACATAAAAATCGAGAGGGTGCAAATTATGATGTAAGACCTTGAAAACCAGGTAAAGGTAAAAAAATTTCATAAGTTCTAGTGCAGGAGACTGGTATAATGAAAATTAGTTCTAGATGCAGTTGGTCTGGTGATAGCTGATATCCTTGGGGCTGCTCTTTGATTCATGTCATTTGACAGACATTTTATTGAGAGTCTACTATGGACTAGGCATTGTTAGAGGCCCTGGGAAAGAGGAATGGTGGTGTAAAGGCCCTGAGGCAGAGATAAGTTTGATGCATTTAAGAAACAGAAGGCAGATCACAGTGAGCTGTGGTGAAAGTGGTGTGAAATGAGAGAGGAGGAGGACAGATCATGCCGGCCCTCAGGGCCAGGGGAAGGCATTTGGATTTTTACTCGAGTGTGATAGGGAGGAAATGGAGGTATAAGCTGGGGAGTGGCATGGTGTGCCTTGTGTTTGAAGAAGATCACTCTCGCTGGTGTGTGGAGAATAATGGATCATTAGGGGCAAGAGTGGAAGCAGAGTGACTGGTTTGGAACAACAAATAGTGGCAGCTTGGGCTAGAGTGGTAGCAGGAGAGATTGAGAGACATGGATAGATTCGGGAATTGGTCCATAAGTAGAGCTAAGACAACTAATGGAAGGTGGGAAGGAACCCAGGTATCCAGGATGACCCTTGGAGCAGTGAGCCTGAGTGTGCGGTGGTGCCATTTATTAAAACGGGAAAGGTTTTTGGAGTAGCAGGTTTGACCTGGGAAAGAAATGGAAATCAAAAGTTCTGTTTTGGTCATGTTTAAGTTTGAGGTGTCTTTATACATCCACGTGGAAATACTAAGTTGGAGGTATATTCAGAGGAGAGGTAAGATAGAAGATAAAAAATGTTGGGAGTCATATTAATTATCGCTGCGTAACAAATCACCTCAACACTTCACAGCCATAAACAGCAAACACTCTATTTCATAGTTTCTGTGGGCGAGGAATATGGAGCAGCTTAGCTGGGTGGTTCTGGCTTAGTCAGTTTGTTTTGAGGCTGCAGCTAAGGTGCCAGCTGGGGCTGCAGTCATCTGAAGCCTTGGCAGGGGCTGGAGGGTCTGCTTCCAAGGTCACTAATGTGGCTATTGGCAGGAGGCCTTGGTTCCTTGCCATGTAGGCCTCTCCTCCACAAGGCGGCCTCACAATGTGGCAGCTACTTTTCCCGAGCAAACGGTCCAAAAGTGAGAGCGCCTGTGACAGAAGCTGCAGTCTGTTATAGTATAATCTTAGAAGTGACATCCTATCACTTTTGCTTTATTCAATTGGTCACACAGACCAATACTGATACAGTGGGGGAGGGGACTGTCATGAGTGTGAATACCAAGAGTCGGTGTCATGGGGCCACCTTAGAGGTCCTTGTCCTATAGATTGTAGGTAAAGCCATGGGCCTTTGAGATCATCCAGGAGAGTATATGCACGGGGAGGAGGAGGAGCCCTGTGACCCAGCCCTGGGGACGTCAGCCTTTGGAGTTGAGCATAAGATGATGAGAAGGAGCAGCCAATTGGGTAGGATGCAGAGTCACAAAAAGCCAGAGAAGGGAACATTGAGCTGTGCCAAATGAAAACTCTAATAAAATGAGGATAGAAAGCAATGACTACTGGAATTGCCAACAATGATGTACTTGGTGACCTTAAGAGCAATTTTTGCAACACTGGGGACAGAAGCCTAATCCGTGTGGGTTGAGAAGAGGAGGTGAAGAACTGGACACAGCTTTTCCAGATGTTTTCCTTCTAAGGGCAACAGAGAAAGGGAGCAATAGCAAGAGATGAATGTGGAGTCAGGGAAGGGTTTTGTTTATTTTGAAGATGGATGTTTTTAAGATGCGTTTACTAATCCATGAGATTGGGAGAAAGATTCAGGAGAGTGCGGGCAATTGCAAGAGTGAAGTCTGAGTACATGAGAGGGCATGCAATCCTGCATCAGGTTGAGGGGCTTGGCCGATAAGAACAGGGACACTCCATCAGCTGTTACAAGAGGATAAGATATGTACTGTTACAGCGTGGAGATTAAGGTCGGTTGGTAGATTTCATGAGAAAGAGGAGAGAGTTCTCACCTGAATGTTTCTGTTTTTTCATTAGTTATGAAAGAGGACCAACAAAGAGTGAGCAGAGACAGAGTGAAAGTGACTGGAGAAGGGACTGGAACAGATGTGAATCCTGTTTTAGAGGAGGGGAAGCAGACAGGCCAGGGAAGTGAAGTCAGATTGCTGGCAGTATTAAGTACCCATTTAAAACTGAAGCCAAAAAACCAAACTCATTGCCTTCGAGTCAATTTCGACTCATAGCGATCCTATAGGACAGAGTCGAACTGCCCCATAGGGTTTTCTTGGATGCAGTCTTCACGGAAGCAGGCTGCCGCATCTTTTCTCCCACAGAGTGGATGATTCATTCAAACCGCCAACCTTTCATTAGCAGCTGAGTGCTTAACCACTGTGCCACCAGGGTTGGCACCGTGATTGACAGACATGCTTTACCACTTAGTGTTTTAAGAAACTCTGCTATGAAGCTGAGAAGACATTGTGACAGGCTGTTATTTGTTCAGGTTGCAGTTCTCTTTGTTGGTCCAGTTATGGACAGTATCCTGTTCAACCTGCATGTAGAGGGGCTCCCAGCAGCTCCCTGATGCTGTGCATTATGAAGTTGGCATCCCAGATGCCTCTGGAGAACAGTGCTGTTCAGCAGACGGTATTCATGTTCCTCTCCAACCTCGCCTTGTCTCATGACTGCAAAGGGGTCATTCAGAAGGTAAGTACTGAGCTCTCCTCCCTGTCGTAAGAAGGTGTGCAGAAAAACACACCGCCTTCCAATGATGGACACGTGGGAAGTCTGGAAGTCAGCTCCTAGGGTTAATTTATTGTTGCTTCCAGACGTTTTATTTTAAAGGAGTGTAAAAGGATTAAGAGGCTCACTTTGTTTAAAGTCAGTTGATGATACATGAAAAAGGACAGACACTAGATAAGGGAGATCATAACATTTCCTTTTAGTTTATCTTCTTAGCTTTGGGATTGTGTTTTATCTCTCACAAAAATGAGGATTTTAGAAAGACAGCTGTCTTACATTTATTTGTGAACATAAAAGTAATACGTTTGAGTAGTAACAATCTCAGTTCATTTTATGTTAGCAAAATGGTTTATGGAATCAAAGCCCCTTTCCCCCCTTTAACTGCTTTGTGACATAATAGGCATTCATTCTTTTGTGAGTCCTCTGGGGCTCCAATGTCAAAATTTGACTTCTTATCACTGATTTTAACTCAGGGTGCTTTAAAAGGGATCGGATGAGTTAAACATATTCTAGTATGTGTTGTCAGAGTCTCTGTTTAGATGTGTATAAACAAAATTTCTAATTTGGAAAATTCCTTAAAGTTTGAAAATGATCATATGATCTATGACTAGCTAGTATATGGTAAAGGCTTCTGTTTTTGTTACATGAAGGCCAAGATAAGTTGCAAAAGTTGACAGCATTCATCCTTTTTCTCTCCTGTGTCATCTCCCCCTACATCCGCTCAAAGAAACTGAGCGTAATCACCAAATAAAGAAGACCAGTTTTACTAAGGAGAGATCATTTCAGTAGCGTGTTGGAGCCAGCTCACACTGGCTCATGAGTGCCATCATTAAATCTTCAGGAATTTTGCAAGCCAGTTGACATGATGTTAGCGTCTTGAAATCTGCCATAGTAGGTGTATCCACACCATGGGAATTGACAAATGCACAAATCAGGGAACCCCACCTTTACTGGAGCCAGTTTTTAGACATTTACCAGCACACGACTGGGAATTTTCTTTCACTTCCCAAATGAGAAGTCACCTTGAACTGGATGCATGTGATTACCACCTTTCAAAACTAGAGATCCCACATTGTGTAAGTACACAGACAGGGCAGTGCTTCCCTCGGCGTCTCCCTCATAGAGCACAGTGGCAAGAGCTGAAGTAGGGGCCCCCAAATGGAATGTCAGTGTTCATTGTGGGTCTGGTGTGTAACTTTGAGCTGGAGACGTATTTTCTTTAAGCCTCAGTTGCTTCATATTAAAAATAATTAAGCTCAACAAAAGGATCTCAGTTATGATTCTGGTGCTATACTTAAGAATATTTTGATGTAAGTGTGATGAGACTCAATTCACAGAGGCCAACCAATCAAGTCATTTTCCTCTGCTCTAATTAGGAAACTCCTGAGACTTCTGTGCTGCATTTAGTTATAATTAGCTCTTGGCTACCTACAGTTCTACCACTGCATTACTCATCTGTAGGCACTAGAAAATGCAGTGAGCACTACTGCACAACTAAGGTGCCGAACTATCCAGTTTCTCTCTACCATGGCCCATTACTACACATTCTACCTGTCTAAGAACGTCTTTAGGCCCAGCAAGGAGGAGGTTCGCCAGCAACCCATTCCATGTTAAAACACTGAAAATATTTTATCTCTAGGCCAGCCCCAAATCTCTAATCTTATGGTAGTGTCTTGCTGAATGGGAAAGTAAAGGAGTGGATTTTTAAAAAGTCTTAATTTAGGCTGAGGGATGACTGTTAGTAACAGCAAGTACATTTCAGAAGTAGGTATATAGTTTTACAGTTCACTTATGGCTTGGGTAATGTTGCTACTATTCCTGTAGCTCATTTCATTCTTCTACTCAGAGTTCCTTGACATAAAAATATTAAATTCATTTTATAGATTCAAGCCAACATCCTGATTTAGGTCCAGGAGAACCCAAGAAATAAGCCAAAGCAGATTATTAAATAGAGTGAGATGAGATGTTCTGGGCAACTGTGAAAGTTAAGTGATCACATTTCTGCATCCTGATCAAGCTAGAATTCCCAACTGACTGTGGTTCCCATGCCGCATCGGCTTCTACTTGACATAGTACTTTCATACTTTATTTTGTTTGCCTATAGATTATTCTAGACAATGATTTATTGCCTTTTATATAGTTATGGGTTTGTTGGGGTTTTGTGGAAGAGGTTTCATTTGGAGGTTATAATGACTGTTACAGTTCAGGTAATAGAGTTTTCTCATCTGTAAGTTTAATATAATGACATGTAGCCAGGAGAAATTATTATCTGTAATGATAATTACTGGTGGAAAGTGAATATACGCTGTATCTACACTTTTTTTTTTTTTAACATGCTTGTAGCTATAGTGATTCAAAATATCCTCACCTCTACCAGGGTCGGTAACTAGTACCTAAGACATTGATTTGGGTTTGTTTCTTTTTCCTCCCATGGGATAGTTGTCTTAGTCATTTAGTGCTGCTGTAACAGAAGTACCACAAATGGATGGCTTTAACAAAGAGAAAGTTTATTCTCTCACAGTCTAATAGGCTAGAAGTCCAAATTCAGGGTGTCAGCTCCAGGCAAAGGCTTTCTCTTCCCTGTTGGCTTTGGTGGCAGGTCCTTGTCATCAATCTTCCCCTGGAGTAGGAGCTTCTCTGCACAGGAACCCCAGGTCCAATGGGCGCGCTCTGCCCCCGGCACTGCTTTCTTGGTGGTATGAGGTCCCCAACTCTCTGCTTGCTTCTCTTTCCTTTTATCTCTTGTAAGATAAAAGGTGGTGCAGCCACACCCCAAGGAAACTCCCTTTACGTTGGATCAGGGATGTGACCTTAGTAAGGGCGTTACTATCCCACCCTCATCCTCTTTAACATAAAATTACAATCACAAAATGGAGGACAACCACACAATACTGGGAATCATGGCCCAGCCAAATTGATACACAGATTTTTGGGGGGACATAATTCAGTCCATGATGATAGTTGTTTTTTTTTTTTAACTATACTTTTTTTTTTTTAATTTTGTGGTGCTTTAGGTGAAAATTTACGGCTCAAGTTAATTTCTTTTTTAAAAATGTAATACACATATTGCTTTGTGACATTGGTTGCAGTCCCCACAATGTGACAGCACACTTCCCCTTTGCACCCCGGGTTCCCTGTGACCATTCGTCCAGATAGTTTTTAATGAGTAGCAAAATTGCCAGAAGGCACACAGTGAAAACTCAAGAGGCCTGAAATAACCCCCAGTCTGAATTATCAATCCTAAGTAATTAAGAGTTGACTGTATTTTACTTCATCCATCATCAGAAAAGAATTAGTAAAGATTAAAATTCGAGCACTGTTGTGTTCTCCTTATCTTTTTTATTTACACCTGGAGATAATATAGATGGAGTATTTGGAGGGTTATTAGGAAGGAGAAATTAAAATTGGGGAAAGGAATGCCAGAATGCTAGCTAATTGGTCACTAAGGGAATAGGGAAATAATGAAAAGACTCAAGAAGAACATAATATTTTCTCCGTTCACCCACAGAGCAACTTCTTACAGAACTTTCTGTCTCTAACATTGCCAAAAGGAGGAAATAAACATCTCAGTAACCTGACCATTCTGTGGTTGAAGTTACTCCTGAACGTATCGTTTGGAGAAGATGGGCAACAGATGATCCTGAGGCTCGACGGCTGTTTGGACTTACTCACAGAGATGAGCAAGTACAAGCACAAGAGCAGTCCCTGTATACCTCTCCTTATCTTCCACAATATTTGCTTTGGTCCTGCTAATAAGCCCAAGATACTGGCTAACGGTAAGTAGTCTCGTACATCACACATGCACACACACGTGTATGTATACATACATTTATACATGGGGTTATTTACAGACTATTCCGTTCAGATAGAAACACTGGAAGTAATTGTATAATAATTTACTGGGGTGTGTTAGAGGCCCCAGCTGTGTGCCAAGCCCTATGGAAGGCAGGGCATGGGGATGAGTCACAGGTGGCCCCACCTGCCAGAGGCTGCCGAGCCCACTGGGGTTAACAAACCGTGTTGTCTGGGATAGACACACTGTACACAGGAGGCCACAAGGGAATGGGAGTATTGGGCATGTAGATTGCATGTAGGGCCTTCCGGTCCTCCCACCTCTCCTGCTCTTCCTCCAACTCCCCGTCTTCTCCTCCAGGTCTCTGAGCAAGTGCTGCCATCTCAGTGAAGCCTTTGCAGACCAGCCTGTCGAAATGGCAGCACCACCCTTCTCCTGCTTCCCTCTCCCCTCCTTCTTCTGTCTCCTTCCCCCATTTTTTTTTTCTCCATAGCAATATCACCATCAGATGAACTCTGTGTTTTACGTGTTTGTTTATTGCTAGTCTTCCTGCACTAGAACATAAGCTCTATGGGGTGAGGGATTTTTGTCTGTTTCGTTCATGCTGTATCTGTAGCATCTGGGACTGTGCCTGTCACGTTGTGAGCATCTGGTAACTGAGAGAGGGAGTGAGGGCTAAGCAGGTGGGAGAGCTCAGGACCCAGGGCCAAATGCGACATGAGCCTTGCCGAAGCTTCATTCTCTGAGTGGGCGGACACAAGAGAGTGAGGACTTAGGAAAATGGTGAAGAAGAAAAAGAGAAATCAAAAGATCTGTGTTCGCAGCCATGTTTCTGTCAGGAGTGTGTGACTTCCATAGGGAAGGAGTTTTATAAGAGGACACTGGGTTATAGTAAAAAAAGAAAGAAAAAAAACGAGAGAGAGAGAGAAAGCACGAGACCCCACCCGCCTGGTCTTGGATGCATGCTCATTCCACGTCACCTGGGGCAACTTCACTTCTCTGGGCATTTGTGGTTTAGATAGGAATCAGTTTATGAATATATGTAAAGTGCTTTAGCACTGTTCCTGGTACATGGGAGATGCTCAAGTTGTATTTATTCTTTTCCTTCCATGTTTTTCACTTAATTTTTTCTCAAAGGGTTTTTTCTGTGAACCATGGAGCTTTCAAGGTGGGTGGAGGTCATGCTACTTCACACTCTGCGGTTTCTGTTTCTCTGATAATAACGATTGAATTGCTAGAAATATCATATGGAAAGATTTGTAAGGTTCAGTCACCTCTAGCTTGCCTACATTACTGTGTATCTCACCTTGCTCCCTGGCCCCTTAGCTGACACCACGCTCTCAGCCCCTGGGGGTCCATCATGCTTTTGTCCCCATCCTCACACTGTATCTGTTCCAGCTGCACATTTGTTACATGAGGTTAATAAGAGTCCCTGCCTTACAGGGCATGAGACGCATAGGAGAAGTATCTGTTACTGCTCCTGATATATAGTAGCTACTCAGTAGTACCCATTGTTATTTATTCACCTTTCTCAATATGTTTTTTTCTTTGAAGACTACTTACTGCATTTTTATTATGGAGAGAGTTGGAAGAAGATTAGGCTTTTAGGCAACTAAGGGAAAAGATACTATTTTCCAATTCTAGATCCCTCTGGATTCATTTTTAGCATTTCCTTGTAGTCAGTACTATGTTCTCTCCTTCATTAGCCTGAAATGATGGACAAACTTTGGGCGAGACAGAGCCTCCTTAGACTGAGATCAGTGGGCTTTCAAGGCAGGCACAGGAGGAGAGGCAGCAGTTGTGAAACTCGTGTGTGGAGCTAGGGAACGGGTGGTTGCAGGCTTGGCCTCCCTCTCCCTGGGTCCAGAGAGGTGGCCTCAGCAGAGCCAGCCAGCCTCACAGTCCACTAGGGAGGCCGCAAGTGGCTTTGATCCTAGGCCCAGACATCTGGTTCAGATGGTCGGGAGTGGAGTGTGCTTGACCTTGCTGTTAAAAATAGATCCAGAGAGCTCCCTATTTCTTGTCAGGTCATGTCAGCTGAAGTCTTCTCTAAAAACAAGAAAAACATGCTAGATAAAACTTAACTGAAGTCCACCTTAAAAAGAATCAAAGAACTGAAAAGATAGTGGGAAACTTCCAGGCTTTGCCTGTACCCTGAGAGAGAGGAAGTTTATAGAAAGCTCTTTTGCCCCCAAGGACATCTGCCAGTATTCTGTGTTTGTGCTTTTGTTCAGGAGTGCCAAGGGGCGAGGGGTCAGAAGTGAAGACTCTCCAGGGGTGGGAAGCCTTAGGGAGTCCTGTCCATGTTGAGCTGGAACCCCAAAGGCCTGTCCTCTTGGGATGAGGAAGAATCAGAATAAAATTGGTCCTCCTGCCCTCATCCAAGAGACTGTAAAGAAAATAAAAAAGATCTGTGAGAAAGGACACCACAGACTGCCCTTCATGGGGCACTGCACCCTGATAGGTGTAGCATATGTAGCCTCCGGGGGCCATGAAGTGGGTGTGTCCTTGATTGGTGGCACCTCTGAGTGCTTCACAGAGCAAACTGCCTTTCTGAGGAAGGACACTCTCATGCTAGGCCTCAGGGAACTACCACAAATGATTTTTCAAAGCTCACAGTGAAAGATAACCATGCACATTAGGAATCAAGGCAACATGTGTGAGAACCAGCAGGGGAAAAAACACCAACTACCTGACTAGATGTCACATACTGGAATTTTAAGACACAGATTTAAAAATGGCTTTAATTATACCATATTAATTGTACCGTATCTAGATGCCTAGATAAGGGGTTCCTGGCTGGTGTAAATCATAAGTGCTCAACTAGTAACCCAAAGGTTGGCGGTTTGAACCCACCCAGAGGTACCACAGAAGAAAGGCCTGGCGATCTATTTCCAAAAGGTCACAGCCTTGAAAACCCTGTGGTGCACAGTTGTACTCTGCAACACATGGGGTTGCCATGATTTGAAATGTACACAATGGCAACTGTTTTTTTTTTTTTTTTTAAATGGTTAGACTATATACCGGTGAACCAGACACACACTCTGTCCTTAAACTACTTACAGTTTAATTCATTGCATCCCAGTGGGTCTGGGGAAGGGTTATTGTATACAGAGAGAGCCCAGGAATATGTGTCTCTCACCCTTAAGAACGCAAACATTTTTCCCCCTTTTTTAATTTTTTATTATTGTGCTTTAGGTGAAAGTTTACAGCTCAAGTTAGTTTTTCATACAAAAACTTATACACACAATGTTATGTGACTTTAGTTGCTATCCCTATAATGTGACAGCACACTCCCCGTTTTCCACAGCATTCCATATCCATTCAACCAGCTCCTATCCTTTTCTGCCTTCTCATCTCACCTCCAGACAGGAACTGCCCATTTAGTCTCGTGTATCTACTTTAACTAAGAAGCACACTCTTCATGCATATCGTTTTATGTCTTATAGTCCAGTCTAATCTTTGTCTGAAGAGTTGGCTTCAGGAATGGTTTTAGTTCTGGGTTAACAGAAAGTCGGGGGCCCATGACTTCTGAGGTTCTTCTAGTCTCAGACTATTAAGTCTGATCTTTTTACTAGAATTTGAGTTCTGCACCCCGCTTTTCTCCTGTTCTATCAGGGACTCTCTGTTGTGTTTCCTGTCAGGGTGGTCATTGGTGGAAGCCGGGCATCGTCTAATTCTGGTCTCAGGCTGATGGAGTCTCTGGTTTATGTGGGCCTTTTTGTCTCTTGGGCTAATATTTTGCTTGTGTCTTTGGTGTTCTTCATCCTCCTTTACTCCAGGTGTGTTGGGACCAATTGAAACATCTTAGATGGCCGCTTGCTAGCTTTTAAGACCCCAGATGCCACTCATCAAAGTGGGATGCAGAACATTTTCTTTTTCTTTTATTGTTGTAGTTTAAATGAAGTTTACATTTCAAGTTAGTCTCCCGTAGAAAAATTTATACATACATTGTTATGTGACCCTAATTGCTCTCCCCATACTGTGACAGCGCACTCCTCCTTTCCACCTCTGATTGCTGATGTCCATTCAGCCAGCTCCTAACCCTTTCTGCCTTCCCATCTCACCTCTGGACAGAAGCTGCCC
>NW_004444214.1:1403305-1447491 GCF_000243295.1 Trichechus manatus latirostris
AATGATCGTGAGCATTTCTTCATATGTCAGCTGCCTGAATATCTTCTTTGGTGAAGTGCCTGTTCATATCCTTTGCCCATTTTTAAATTGGGTTGTCTTTTTGTTGTTGAGGTTTTGCAGTATCTCGTAGATTTTAGAGATTAGACGCTGATTGGATTTGTCATAGCCAAAATTTTTTTCCAGTCTATGGGTTGTCTTTTGATGAGCATAAGTGTTTGATTTTTAGGAGCTCCCAGTTATCTAGTCTCTCTTCTGGTGCTTGTGCATTGTTACCAAACAGTTCTTGTGTTTATACCGTGTATTAGGGCTCCTAGCGTTGTACCTATTTTTTCTTCCATGATCTTTATCGTTTTTGATTTTATGTTTAAGTCTTCGTTCCATTTTGAGTTAGTTTTTGTGCATGGTGTGAGGTATGGATCTTGTTCCAGTTTTTTGCAGATGGATATCCAGTTAGGCCAGCACCTTTTGTTAAAGAGACTGTCTTTTCCCCATTTAACAAACTTTGGGCCTTTGTCAAATATCAGCTGCTCATAGGTGGATGGATTTATATCTGGATTCTCAGTTCTGTTCCATTGGTCTATGTATCTGTTGTTGTACCAGTACCAGGCTGTTTTGACTACCATGGCCGTATAATAGGTTCTAAAATCAGGTAGTGTGAGGCCTCCCACTTTGTTCAGAACGTTTTCTTAATAAACTTTGTTATGCTAATTGACATAGTTGTCCTCTGAAAGCATGGTCTCCAGACCCCCTGCCCCTGCTACTTTGTCCCTCAAAGAGTTTGGTTGTGTTTAAGAAACTTACTAGTTTTTGGTTTAGTCCAGTTGTGCTGACCACCCCTGTTTTGTGTGTTGTCCTTCCCTACACCTAAGGTAATTCTTGTCTACTGTCTAGTTAGTGAATTCCCCTCTCCCTCCCTCCCCACTCTCATAACCATCAAAGAATGTTTTCTTCTGTGTTTAAACCTTTTCTGGAGTTCTTATAATAGTGGTCTCATATAATATTTGTCCTTTAGAATGCAATACATTTTTTAAATCACATATTTTAGAGGAAAAATAATTTGATGCAATTTAATCATATATGAAAATAAGTAATAAATTAGGTTCAAATATTATTCTGAAACTTAAAATACCAGATGTCACCCCTGACAACTTGCGTGGGACTAAGCTCCTCTGTATCTTCACTTACAACGAGTGGGCTGGTGCAGATCATTTCTGAGTCTTCATTTCATACTCTGGCTAGCTTTATGAAAAGGAGCATATCGTGTGTCATCTCCTCTGACAAAAGAGAAAAAATCCTCTAAAAATGTTCAGTCCTATTTAAAAAGGCTTAACTCGTGGCATTTCTTATCTTACAGAGTAGCTCATGCTATTGATATGTTTGTATAATTTATTGGGAGAGTAGACCTATTTTTCTGCATGCCAGAATGTGAGCTATGATTGAATAACTCATTAATATACTGCACTGTGTGATTGCTTATTTCTTCACTATTGTTGTCTTTAGATGGAATGTGCCCATGTTGAATTAGGATTAAAAAATTCAGCAGCCGCTGTTTCCCTGACTGTTCTGTGCCTGTCACGAGAACAGTTTAAGATTGTCCTCCCATGTGCTACATGGTATAAAAGATTATTTTTTCCATAGGTCTGATGGTACCAACTTTGTATGAATTCTGCTGGGAAAAAAGAGTTATCTGACTAGTCCAAGATAAGAATACAATGTAATGTGCATGACTAAAATTTTTTTTTTTTTTTGTTTAAATGTGTTTATCATTAGAAAAAGTCATTACTGTGCTAGCTGCCTGTCTGGAAAGTGAGAATCAAAATGCTCAGAGGATTGGAGCTGCTGCACTTTGGGCTCTGAGTCACAATTATCAGAAGGTCAGTTTTTAAACCATGGTTATACCTGGGGGCAAACAGCCAAGGCTCTTGTGATGCGTCCAAGGATGTGGGAGGAGTATTTGGAAAAGAAAAGAAGTGAAGCCAGAGACCCGCATGGCCGCTGTGCTTTCATACAATTAGTGGATCATCAATCAGAATCTTTTTCATTTAATCATTTCAATATATCTTAGTTCAGAACAGTACTTCTCTTTTAAGTGAGTTGTCCTGTTAGTTTAAATTGATTTGCCATATTGTTGTAATGTTAGTATAGATTGTTTCTTCTAAAAAAAAGCGTCAAGGAAAAATGCATCTTGAAATAAAGCCTTGTAACAAAGTTTTCTCTGATTCCCCTTTCTCTACTAAACATCATCCCTGAGTTTGATAATCAGCTCAGTTCTTGTAAGACTGCCTTGCAGGGACGGCCCTGAGAAACAGCCAGCAGAGGGGGCCTGTGCCTGCTCTTTCTCTCGCCTTGGGTCTTTGGTTTGATCGCAGACGCCTAACCCTGTGCAGCTGAGAGACAAGCAGGCCCGTGCGTGTCCACATGATGAACTAGTAGCCAAACGAATTAGTGAGGACAGACAATGATCGTAGAACAGTGCTACGCTAACCTGACTGTCCCTGGTCTGTGCTGCATGTGCCCGCACAGGCTGCAGTCCTAGCCCAGCAGGACAGAGGCTGCTACTGTCATTTGCCCCATTGTGTCCCTGGGCCTTAGCACAGCGTGTGTTACTTTGTAGTCTCAGTAAATATTTTTTGACGGATTGACTGATAATGTTTGATATGTTGTGGTGGTGGTGTACTAGCAAGTCAATTCTGACTCATAGTGAGTGACCCCATGTGGCAGAGTAGAACTTCCCATAGGGTTTTCTAAGCTCTAATCTTCATGGGAGCAGATCGCTGGGTCTTTTCCTCCCACAAAGTGGAGGGGCTGGTAGGGTCAAACTATTGACCTTTTGGTTAGCAGCTGAGAGCTTAAGCATTGCCCCTCCAGGGCTTCTTAGCGTTTAATACACTTGATCTGAAATCTAAGGCTTGAAGGAATATGAAGCACTGAAAATAACTGAGTTTGAGTGGTTTAAAATAGAAAATTGAGATTGGGGAGAAGGAGTAAAAGGGGAGGGAACAAAGTGGAACAGTAGTGAGAGAAATCAAGTCAGATGGGGAAGGAGATGTGCTAGACTTCAGGTAAGCAGAGAGATCAACACAGTAGTGTGTACCAATAGATTATTCTCTATCTGTGTTAGCAATGGGCAGAATTAGTATTGTGCTATCCTGATCTTTAACACATGGGGATACATCTAGTTAATAGATTATTCTATATTACCTCTAGGCAAAAACAACTTTGAAAAATCCGTCAATAAAAAGAAGAGTGGATGAAGCATATTCCTTAGCAAAGAAAAGTAAGTTTCGTTGTTAAAAAGATTATGATTAAACTTGGAAGCTAAGTGAATTCTCTGATTAATGAAATATTTGGACAGGCCGCAGTGAAATGACAGTTTCCTACACTGATGTGTTTCTAGGATTCCAGGAGTTTTTTTGTTGCAGCACTGTAAAATGTGCAGATACTTGGTCTGTGCTTCTCATTATAACAGTTTTTTAAATAACGTGTCTGTGATCTTTCTCTGAGTTGTTTTTTTCTTGGCTAACCTTTCTTTGCCAGTGGTGACCACTGTGCTAAAGTGTGTTCTTAGGTGATAAGAACTCAGCCCAATTAGAATTGACCTGGAACAGAAAACTTTGATGTAATAGCTGGAAGTTGAATCAGTCTTCTAAGAATAGATTCCATTACCCTTGTATCCACTCGGCTGTGTGATCAGATCATGATACAAGATAGGGTTTTTCTTTTTAAAGAAAGGCGACACCAGTTTTCAGTGGGCATTATTCTCTGAACTTTTTAAATGCTAAGTCAGAAATCTGAACTGTGTGTCTTTGCTGAACTACAATAGGTCATTTGGTCTTTTTTTTTTTTTTTTTAAATAATCTGACTTTCTTAAAAGTGGATTTTGTTTCTAAAACTGTGAGCATGAATTTTTAGAAATAGTGGATGATTGAGTTACATTAGAGTTTATGATTTAAGAGGGACAATACATAAAACGAGCCCTGGTGGCACAGTGGTTAAGAGCTCAGCTGCTAACCAAAAGGTGTGCAGTTCGAATCTATCAGCTACTCCTCAGAAACCCTGTGAGGCAGTTCTACTCTGTCCTATAGGGTCGTTGTGAGTTGGAATTGACTTGACAGCAACGGGTTTGGTTTTTGGTACTTAAAAAGAGTTGTTGTTGTTAGCTGCCAAGTCGATTCCCAACTCATGGCAACGCCGAGCACAACAGAACAAAACACTGCGCAGTCCTGTGCCATCCTCCGATCAGTGCCAGTCGGATTGTTGTGATCCAGAGGGTTTTCAGTGGCTGATTTTTGGAAGCAAGTCACAAGGCCTTTCTTCCTAGCCCATCTTAGTCTGGAAACTGCTTAAACCTGTTCAACATGATAGGAACACACAAGCCTCCACTGACAGATGAGTGGTGGCTGCGTATAAGGTGCACTGCCCAGGAGTTAAATCTGAGTCTCCCACATAGAAAGCAAGTTTTCATTGAGGATTATAGTTAATGGTGTCCATCATGGATGTATATTGTTTTTGTTTATGCCACTTGAGAAAACTAGTAATAAAAAAATAAATTCTGTAACTGCATTTATTTAAATGTAAAATACTATATGCTTAGTACATGAAGAACTTAAATGGAACTTTAAAATACATATATATATATATATATCCTATTCATGTATGTTTGTATGTGTATTTACTCTTAAGTAGTACTAAGTTTAATAAACTGGTATTTCCATACCCTTATTTTTCTGTCTCAGCTTTCTCAGACTCAGAAGAAAGCTCTCTCAATGCCTATTATTTGCGATGTCTTGAAAACCTCGTGCAGCTGCTCAGCTCCTCCTGAGCACCAGGAGAGGCTCGCCCTGACAGTGACAGTTACCTGGCAGGGAGCAGCACTGGAGCAGGTGTGTGTAGCAGCAGCTACCTGAAGACACACTAAGTCTCTGTAAGGTGTCGATGCCCTTACTTCCCCATGAGAAGTAGAATGGGAACATCTCAAACTCCGTCCATTCAGCAGCTCTCCATAAAGAAGAGCAGATGATAAGATGATGGAAAAAGAGGCACAGAACATTCCGGGACATAAATATTTTTACCTTTTTCTATGCAATGTGCTTTGTAAAAATCCTATTTAACAGTTATTTAATAAAACATTTTTGGAACTGAAAATTGACTAATTGCTATTTGTAGACTTTTATCGGTCTTATGAATACAAAATTTAAGAATGGAAAAAAAGCATAGTGTTCTAGTTTCCTTTTTTATGTTTATTTATTTTAATTTTTACATGAAATTTAGCTCTTATCTGTCAGTACAAATCTTTTTTTTCAAACCTTTGTATCTTCCAGAGCATACTCATGGGTGAAGGAATATATGTATGTAAGCATTTACACTTTTGTGAGTAGCTTCTTTATGCAATCTTTAATTATATTAATGTCTTTCCATACGATTTATAAATTAGGTATATTTTATAACTTTCTCCTTTTTGCTTCTGGAATGCCATACAGTAAAGAATAATATGATTTCTGGTCATGTAGGCCCAGATTCAAATTCTTGCTTGGCCCAAAACATGGAGAACAAGTAGAAAAATATTGTAGGAGCAAATCAGTATCATTGTTCAAACTCTGTAGAGTACTCCATTACATAACTCTTAACTAACATGTAGTTCTGAATTTGGTACTTAAATGAAAATCAATTGAAGTACTATTACTTTGATCCGTTTTCCCAAAACTTCTGATAAGAAGAGAAAAATAAAAGCTGAAATATATACAATCATATGTATGTGTGTATATACACACTAATTATTTAGGAAAGAATTTTCTAATTATGATTAACAAGGGAAAACATCACACACACACACACACACACACTTTTTTTTATTAAGTGCCATTAACATGCCTGACCCAAGCTGTGGTCTTTTCAATTGCCTCATATGCTTTCAAAAGCTCGACAATAAAAAAAGAAGACAAAAGAATTGATGCACTTGAAGTATGGTGTTGGCTAAGCATATTAAATATACTGTGGACTGCTATAAGAACAAACAAATCAGTTGTAGAAGAAATACAACCAAAATGCTCCTTAGAAGAAAGGATTGTGAGACTTTGGCTCATTTACTTTGGACACATCATCAGGAAAGACCAATCGCTAGAAAAGGACATCATATTTAGTAAAGTACAGGGTTAGCAAAAACAAGAGAAACCCTCAATGAGATAGATTGACGCAATAACCACAACAGTGGACTCAAGCATACCAACAATCATCATGATAACACAGGACCAGGCAATGTTTTTTTCTGTTGTACATGAGGTCACCATTAGTTGGAGCCAACGAGACAGCAACTAACAACAACATGTTACTTAAGCTAGAGGTATGAAGGCAAGATATGTGTTAAATACTGAAATAGAAGCAGGTATGTTTGCAATGTCTAAAAGTCATTGATGGCAAATCTGAAAAATTTAGGAAACCCACAAGTTTCTGAGCAGCCTAACTTCATTTGATGCAATGGACATGCTAGTATTCTGGAAAATTCACCAATACCAATAGCAAGAATCTTAGGAATTGTTTCTTTTTTCCTGGTTTCTTATATTTTATGCCGTTTTCTTTGTATTGCTTTGTAAACCCTCACTGATGAATAAATGAAATGAATTACTTTATATAACATTCACTTAAAAGATCTATGTCCCAGGCACTAGTCTCAGATCTTTTATTACTTAATTTATCTTTCCTAAGATACTACTAGGAGCTCTGGTGGTTCAGTGGTTAAGTGCTTGTGGGTTTGAACCCACCAACTGCTCCGTAGAAGAAAGATGTGGCAGTCTGCTTCTGTAAAGATTACAGCCTTGGAAACCTACGGGGCAGTTTTACTGTGTCCTATAGGATCAATCCCTGTAAGCTGGAATTGACTCAATGGCAGTGGGTTTGGTTTTTGGTTTTAAGATACTACTAGTATCCCTGTGTTAGAAGTGAATAAACAGAGGCTTGGAATGGTTAAGTAATGTGCTCTTTGCCTATGGCTGGTGAACAGTGAAGTTGAGATTTGAACCCAGGAGAGCTAGTAATAAGCCTAAAGTTTTCTAAACACTGTATATGCACCCCCCCACCCCCACCCCATTGAAATGCCTATGTTTGTGGTTGGGATCTTGTAACTAGCCACATTTTTCTACAAAAATTGAGTCTTTGGGGAGAAATGATAATTTCCTTAACGGCTCATTGATTCTTTGCTTCAGGGTTTTCTTTCCTCCTCTTGTAACTGGGAGGAACTGTAATTGATTTTTTTCCCTAGCATTTCAAGGTAGTAACATGGGGATTTGTAGCCCAGTAGCCAGCACCACCCAAGGACAGTTACCTGCCGAAGCCCAGCAGGACTGGTGGCCTTGGCAAGGGAAAGGGAGAGGGAGAACGGCTTCAGGACGACTTGCATATGACCCAGAGTGTAGTGTCTGTTGGTGGTGTCCAGGAACATGAACCCCAGGAGTATGCAGAGCTCTGGATCCTGGACAGCAATCTTTCTCCACCTGTGTCTTCAGAACGTGCCCAGCCAACCAATGGCGACTATGTTCCAGCAGTAAGTCCCTGAGGAGAAGGCCCAGCCATGTCAGCAGCTGCTGTGGTACCATCTGGGGTGTGCGTTGAAATGCATAGTCTGGATCCACTAGAGCAAAGCCTGAGCCTGTGACCAAGAGAACTTTTCCATGTTCTGTAAGTGATGTTTATACCTCCCACAATTTGAGATCCACTAATTATTCTCCCTGATTTTACAGGAAACTGCCTAACCATGAAAATGTCTTAATATCACTAAACTACTTCATGGTGAAATCAGGACTTGAACTGGAGTCTCCTGAATCCTATTGAAGTATTCGTTCTACCATACATGGTCCAGTTTATGAAAGGATCCAGAAAACAGGTGTAGAGATTGCTCTGTGCTTCCTGGTTGTCAGTTTTGCCAGTTTCTCCCATTTTTGGTTCGTTGGATTAGTGTCTGTGCTATGGGTGTACACAAAGTCTGTGTCTTGTTAAATAAGATGTGTAGACACGGAGTCTGAGGGCCCTGGGTTTAAGACCCCGCGCAGTCTGCGGGTGGGGGCAGCTGTTGGTTTTGAAAGAGGAAACATGAGAATAGAGCTAGCTGACCTAGCTGGAGCCTTTCCCACTCTTCCTAAAATCACTTTCAAAGATGAATTGCTGGATGTACTTTGGTGTTCTGTAAAGAATGGAGTGAAAAATAGAATTCTGCCCATTTAACTGCAGGTCACCAATGTTCCTTTGTAGTGTTAAATACACACATCATCTGTAGTTATTTCCCATTGTTAGTCTTTGTAGCTGCACCTTGTCTATCATTTTCTGAAGTTGCTGGTATCTCAAATCACTTATTGGCTCAGATGTTCCTCAGATTTGGTAGATTGACAGGTAAGAATCATGATTAGCATCCCTGTTTTGGCCTTAACGAGGTGTACCTACTATGGCCTCAGCACGTGAATAGAATAGAGTGGGTGGGAGTGCGTCAGGCTCTGGAGCCATAGCGACCTGGAATAACCACAGCTGTGGGGACCTGGGGGAAAGTCTCAAGGCTCCATTTCGAGCAGGGCTTTGAACTGGTTTGTTCCAGTTTGAACTCCTGCCGAGAATGTGCATTTCCAACAAGTTCTCAGGAAGTTATACATGAGAATCTTGTGGTGATCTTGTTAAAATGTAGATTCTGATTCAGTATATCTGGTGTAGAAATGCAAATGCTCAGCAGGGAACTTGTTAGAAAAGCAGATTCTCAGCAGGGTTTCAAACCAGAACAAACCTGTTTGAAGCCCTGATTTTGTCAGCTGTCACTGGAGCTAAGGACCCCCCTACTCTGTACAGTTGTGAGAGATTGAAGCCCAGTGCCTGATACATAGTTGATTATTCCTAAAATACTAGTGATGTTATTAATCTTGTGAAATTTTCAAAAACAAATTCATATCTCTTCATTTATAACATTAAATCTTTTCTGTCCTTGCAAACTCTTCCTCCCCTTGGGGATGGGTGTGCTGGGAAGAGTTGTGTTGTCAAAACTAAGGTTTCAACATACCAAAATAGCTGTATTTCTGGCCGATAACACAGAACGCTGGTAGTCCTCCTAAGATGTTTGATTGCAGAGACGTTCAGGAAGTAGTTACTGAGAACTTACTTTTTGCAAAGCATGGCGTAGAGGTGTTAAATGCACATGGGTGATCTGGCTCATTTTATTCTGCTTGTCAGCTTGTCCTGGTTGAGTGTCAGTTGGTGAAATATTGCTCTTCATTTGACTTGTGAAAATGGAAAATTTCAAGACACGATAACCTTAGTGGCCAAATGAAAACCTTAGCTTCAAGAATCCATCAATTTGGGAGTAGCTGTTTTCCTCTTTCTGCCTGCTGTTGACCTATCGTGATCCAAAGACTAAGGGGAATGGAAGATAATGATGTCGATTCTGTGAATTAGGAAACTTCGTTTTGGGGAATTTAGGGTTTATTTTTTCTAAGTTAAAAAGTTATTCCTTATAAACTAAAGTTATAAGTCATCTGGGACGAGATGACAGTGTGCTGGGTCTTGAGGCTCAGGAGGTACGAGGAATCCTGAGCTTTGACAGTGAGACGTGGGTGCTCAGTGTGATCCTGTTACAAATGTTCCCAGCAGTGTTTATCTCTGCATCTCCTTCGCTCCTTCTGCATTTTAGCAATCTGCTTCGGGAAAAAAAATCTGCTATTTTAAAGTGATGTTTCACAAAAGACCCATAGAGTAACACTTAATACATTTCTCTTTAACTTTGTATGGAAGCCAAGATAATATGTATTTTAGTATAAACTCAGAGGACAAAATTATTTCATGCATTTCTCCTTTTTCAGAAGTGTCTTTAACTTTCAGTAGTGTCTGACTTCAGTGGTTTTACTTCTGCCAGTGGTTGTCCTTTTGGAATGTCTACGTCCCACCTGGATTCATCTGGGCCAGTGAGACTACATTCTGAGAGCAGGTTGGTTGTAATTCTGTATAAATTCTGAACACATGATATCTTCAGATACTTTATTAGAACATTTTCCATTTGGCTTACCATGAAATTATAAAATCTCTTTGGTTTACCAGAGATTATAAAATGGAAAACTACTATTTTTCAATTATTTTCTGATGATATTCGTGAAGATTGAATTGCAAAGAATCGGTTTATGGATATGATACCTGGTTTATCAGTTAACATGTTTGGCTGCTAACTGAAAGGTTGGAGGTTTGAGTCCACCCAGAGGCATCTCGGAAGAAAGGCCTGGCAATCTACTTCTAAAATATCAGTCATTGAAAATTCTATGGAATGCAGTTGTACTCTGACGCACAGTGTCACCATGAGTTGGAATCGACACCAACTTTTTTTTTTTTTGATATCAGGAAAAGCCACAAGTGCATACAGTTGAAAGTCCAAAATGATAATGGCTTAAATGAGACAAAACCAAAAACCTGTTGACGTCAAGTTGATTCCAACTCATAGTGACCCTATAGGACAGAGTAGAACTGCCCCATAGGGTTTCCAAGGAGTGCCTGGTGGATTTGAACTGCCAACCTTTTGGTTAGCAGCCGTAGCTCTTAACCAGTGCACCACCAGGGCTCCAGTAAATGAGATAGAAGTTTCTTTTTCTTTTTTGCCCACAGTTGGGAAGTCCATGGTCAAAGACCTTGCAGTGTCATTGGGATCTCACATGCCCAGCTTTCTGCTCTTGTCTTTGTTTCCCTCCTTCCTTCAGTCACCTCATGGACATCAGGAAGGAGAAGACAGCAAGGACTTCTCAGCTATCTGTTGCCCCTTTAAAGAGCCTTCCTAAAAGTCTGGTCTGACCGCTTCTGCTCACATCTTCTTGGACACAGCATAGGCACAGGGTCACACAAAGCTGTGAAAGTGGCTCAGAGGTGCAGTCCTATAGCAGGAACACTGCGCATCCAGTGCCCTGGGTGCTGCTGGTGGTGCAGGAAGCTGGGTGCTGGTGGTAGAGAGGAAGGGGTGCCAGTGATGGAGGGGAAGGGGTGTCGGTGATGGAGGGGAAGGGATGTCAGTGATGGAGGAGAAGGGGTGCCTGCTGGTGGTGCAGGGGCAGGCGTGCCAGTGGTGCAGGGGGCCAGGTGCTTGCCAGGAGACCCCAGTCTCTGCCACCCACCACAGTTCTACTGAACTTCAGAGAAGAATGTGTGACATAATTGAGGGTAGAGCATTCTCCCCTAAAATGGAAAATAAGAAAAAGATTAGATGCTTATGGAATATGTTCAGTCTGCATTTAGATTCTGACTGTGATTAGTTCTAGATGCATCTAGAGCTAGAAAAACTATCATCAGAGACCAAGTAGGATGACTTGCTGTGTGAAGCAGACACCCTGTGTGGAGTGCCTCCCTGTGTATATGGGGGCATTGACTTTCAGAATCTACCTGCTGATCATGGAGAAATTAGGCTGGGAAGACAGTCTCCCAGCACCTTCAAAGACAGAATTCAAAATTGGTTAATTAATTGAAAAATAAAAAATTATATGTACCTCTAGCATTTTATTTCAAATATGTAAGTGTGTATTTGTTCTCCAATCTTTTGATTAAGGGCTGAGACCTTTTTTTGAATATAGCTCTTTTATTGGTGTTGACACTGTTTTGCATAAGCTCTGCCCCCCATCCCGCACCCCTCATGCATCTGGACAACATCCAGTTTCAGTTTCTGGAAGTGGAGCAAAAACTAAGGCACTTACTAAGCAAAATCCAAACCCTAACTTCTTCCAGATTATTTTTACCATTTTCTCCATAAAGTATTCCAGATTTGGACCTTTTTTTTTTTTTTTGCTTTCTCTTGCAGTTAACTCACCACATCAAATTCAATAGCAATGTTTAAGTGACTCCTTGTTACCAATTCTTTCCAAACTATTCAACTTAGTTTTTATTAAAAACAGTTCTTTTTTTCCTTCTCAGTCTGTTGTTAATATTTAACCTATTCTATAATTATATAACAAGTCTAAGTGGTATAAATAGTTTTGGAACAAGCATGAACCTTAACCAGTGGAAGCCAGAGTGGGGCTTGTGCTAGAGAGGGGTCCAATAGCCCATGCGTTCACAAACTGGAGAATGGAGAGAACCGATTAATCTTAGCAAACCTGTTATGTGGTGCTCAATTAAGAGAGAGTGTACTCAGTTACAGTGAAACCTGTGAGAGCTGGAATTTGATAGGACTGCCTTGTTTTTCTGGGTCTCACAAATTTTCTGCCTTTGACACTTTTCTATTGCTCCTTATTGGTGGAAAATATTTTGAGTTTTCATTCTCTGACAGGTTTACGCCTTGTACAGGTTCTTGCTGTCGCAGATTTTACTGTATAAGGAGCCCTGTGGCTCAGTGGTTGAATGCTTGGCTGCTAACTGAAAGGTCAGAGGTTTGAACCTACTCACTGTCTCTGCAGGAGAAAGACCTGATGATCTGCTCCTGTAAAGATTACAGCCTAGGAAACCCTATGGGGAAGTTCTACTTTGTCACATGGGTTCACTATGAGTCAAAATCAACTCAACAGCACCTACCAACAAATACTCTACTATTGTTAACACACTCATCTGCTAACTGAAAGGTTGGAGGTTTGAGGCCACCCAGAGATGCCTTGGAAGAAATGCCTGGTGATCTACTTCTAAAAGATCAGCCATTGAAAACCATATGGAACACAATTCTTCTCTGACACACATGGGGTCACTACGAGTAGGAGTTGACTTGACGGTAGCTGGTTGGAAAGATAAAGACTATAGGGCAGGGACCAGAGGTTTCAGCAGAGGCCATACTCAAGTGTGCTGCTGCTGTAGTTTAATCATGTTGCTTCTTCCTTTTTCCAGAACTCAGGAGTACACAGTGGCATCCTCCAAGCTTCTCCCCCAGCCCTCCTGCCTCCACCCCCTTTTCCCTGGAACCCAAGCAAACAGTAGTCATGGTGCTGAAGGCAACACCTCCTCTCAAAGCCCAGGTGTACAGTAAGTTAGGCACCCAGGAGCAGGTTTCAACTTGCTATTGATTTCATATCCTCTCTCTTATGTGGCTCTTGTCCTTCAAAACAAATGATTGGGTTCAAAGGCAGAAATAAATGACATTTCAGGAGAAACAGGTTCACTTGAAATGGCTGGATAAGTTAGAAGGAATCCTAGGGAGTTATTTCCTGGGGTCCTTCAAGAAACTGAGATGACTAACATGGCCATGGTTTATCTGTAAAATGAGACAGTGTGGTTCAGGAGTAGAATTCTCACTTTCTATTGAAAGACTTGGGTTTGAGTCCTGGCCAATGCACCTCATACACAGCCACCACTCGTCTGTCAGTGGGCACTTACGTGTTGCAGTGATGCTGAACCGGGCTCAACAGAACTTCCAGGCTAGGATAGACTAGCAAGAAAGACCTGCCAGTCTACTCCCGACGATCAGCCATGGAAAACCCTATGGTGCGAAGTTCTGCTCTGACACACACAGGGTTGCCATGAGTCAGAGTCGACTCTACGGCAACTGGTTTGTTTTTTTATGCTATATTATGAGTTTTAAGATTTCTGAAACTTTGGACTTCCTCATGGCGTGGTTCATCCGCGCCTGGCTCCCTGCTATTAGAAACAAAGATCGCCGGAGGATTCACGTACTAGCTCAGATATGATTCCCAACGCTCCATTACCCTGTGCCCTCCCCACGTTCTCCAGGTTCCTACCCATGCCCTTTCTCCTCCTACAGTCTTGAAGTCATTCTTGAACTTTCCTCCACCACCCTGCCTCCACCCACCTTCATGTTTCCATTTCTGTTTATTTAAAAAAAGCCTCGATCAAATGTGGCCTCTCCCATGAATCGGCCTCAGATTCCCCAGCTGGGGGAAAGTCTTTACTTTCTGAGTTCCCACACCCACTGTAGCACTTTCTCTTTTTTGTCCCCTGTGTCACTCAGCCCTTTTCCTCTTGTTCTTTATGTATTTGCATACAGTCATTGCACCCACTGGCTCCTTAAGGCCAGCACCTTTGATGAAGCTTGTATCTCCCTGCCTCGCCTGGTGCCTTGCACACAGCTGGTGCTCAGTTTATGTTTATTTGAATGAATGAAGAATGAATGAATATATAAAAAATTTATTACTAAAAGCTACAGAACTTCATAGTGTAAGCTAGCCCAAAAATTCTATTGACTTCGTCAAAATTTGCAGAACCATAAATTTTTTTTTGTGAGAATGGATTTTTGTTAAGTTCCAAAAATGAAGAATGAAAGTAGAAATTGCTGCCTAAAAACACTTGGAAATTTTAATAATCTTTCTTATTCCATTGGGAGAGATCTTACCTATGATTCTAGAATGTTATCAGCACTGGCGTGAAACAGCTGCCAATCTAAACCCTCAAGATCCATTGCTTACCAGGGATCTTACCTGGAATATTCCTCTTGGGAGGCAGAGTGTGTAGGTATCAGCTTTTTGAGCATAGAACAGTAAATTCTGAAGGTTGTATATGCTGCAACTCCAGCAGTATGGAAAAAACAAAGGACACCTGCTTGCATCTCACCCATACTGTGTGAACAGCACAAACCCGTACATCTTTTGTCAACTTCCTTCTCTTCCTGGTTCTTGGTTCTCACTTTGACAGCGGCAAGTGCTGTAAGAATCTGACTTCCACTATAGTAAATGTGGCACTGCTTTGCACAGGAAGAGAGGAGGGGGCAGTGACAAAGGCTGAAAGGAAACCTTCAGCAGTTTGACTTAACAAGAAAGAGTGGAAATGCTTAGTCTATGGGTACCATTCAATGGAGAATGAAGTCTTTCTATCGCTCTAAGTCTTCCATGCACATTACTTGTCAGTAGCTGATGACAGCTTAGTCTGCAAGAATGAGGGTACTAATCCTGCCCAGGGATTTTGAGTTGTCACCCAAATGGGGAAGCTCTAAGTGTAAGTCTGATTCAAGACAGATCCCATTTGCATCGCAATCACTCTGTATGATTTAAAGATCTGAAATGGTTAAGGATATGAGGGTGATGCTGACCAAGATGCTGAGTTATCAGTACTGCTGACTCCTTCCTCCAAGATCAACCCCAAGGATCAAGAGAGAACTGATTGTTGAGAGAAACCATGGCAGTCACAGGGAGCTTTTTGAACAGCTGTGCATGAGGGCAGGGGTGTCTCTTTGGCCAAGGCAGGAGGCAGCCCAGCAAGACAAGGAAAGGAAAAACAAGGGGTCTTGGGGGGCTGCTGTTGCTTCTCCCATCTGTGGCCTTGGGAGAAAAAAGTTCCTGCCACTCGCCATTCAGGTTTCTGGTCCAGGTGTACCCTGTGCTATGAAGAACTGAGCTTCACAAGTGGTGTTACTGCTATCCACCAGGTCCTCCTGCACCCTGCCACTTCACACCCCAGGCCTAGGGATGGTATTCCAGGAAGTGTCTCTTCCTAATGCTCCTTCTCACCAGGGAGCAAAAGGTTAAGACCTGGCCTGGGGTTGTTCAGTTGGTTCTTGGACTCTCACACACACACCCACCCACCACCACCACCCCTGGAGCTCTCTAGGGCTCGTGCAGACTAGGGGCTGGCCTTCCACTATGAGCATTTGCCTGACAGCGTAGCTGATACTCCCAGGGAAAAATGAGCTCACTGACCAAAATAACAACACATTTGAGGAGTACCATCATTCAAAAGGAAAACAACATCCTGGGAATACATATTCCAAAAGAAGCAGAAATATTAAAACAGATGAACCAAGAATTTTAAACTACCCTAATAAATTCACTGAAAGAGATAAGGGAAAATATTAAAAATATGAACGAAGAACAAGAAAAAGTATATAACAGCAGACAGTATTATGTGGGACAAATATAAAAGTTGAAAGACTACAATAGGTAGGATAAATAGCAGAATGGATACTTCTCAGTTATGAATTAGAAAAAAAGGATCAAAATCTCTAAGAAGGAAGAAAGGACAAATAAATAGAAAATATTAAAAAATATAATAAAAATGTAATAGCTTAGAGATATTGAAGATAGAAGTAAAAATGCTTATCTCTGGATAATAGGATTTCAGAAATAGAAAAAGAATAAAAATGAAGAGAAGTAATTGAAGAAATAATGGAAATAAATTTCCTAAGATTAAAAAATTTCCTATTTAAAGAGCCCCTAGAAAATCAAAGAAGAGAGGGAAGAAAAAAATGACTATCTGAACTCAATGTAAAATTTAGGAGTATCAAAGACAAAAAAAAAAAGGAAACTTCAGATAACAAAAAATAAAGATCAGATTGACATCAGAGTTTTCAAAAGTGAATGCAAAAAGACAATGATATTTTCAAAGTAATGAAGGAAAAGCATTTGGAACTTGTAATTTTATATTCAGCAAAATAGTCATTCAAGTATGAGAATGTAATAAATGTATTCTCAGGTATACAAGACATCAGAAAGATTGACATTAAAATACTTTTGGATAAAATACTTACGAAAGAGAAGAAAAAACTCCAGCAGATGCTGCAAGAGCTGTAAGAAATAAAGTTGGTGAAATACGTTAATAAAAGTTTTTTTTTTTTGTTTAAATAACTCTTTAAGGAAAAAACAAAAAAATATACTAGAATTAAAAGTTCAAAAACTAGCAGTTTCTAATAAAGTTAAAAAATACATTTACCTAGCAATTTCACCAATAAAAAAGATCCAAAGCTGGAAACAACCCCAATGTCCATTAGTAAGAGAATGGATAAACAGATTGTGGTGTATTTATACAATGGAATATTGCTCAGCCATAAAATACAGCAAACTACTTGTATACCCAGCACCATAGATAAATCTCAAAATATTAAATTGAGCAAAAGAAGCTATACATAAAAAGAGTTTATACTGGATGATTCAGTTTGTATGAAGTTCAGTAACAGGCAAAACTAATCTCTGATAATAGAAGCCATAATAATAGTTACCTATGAGTGGATTTTGACTGGAAAGGGCACAAAGCAACCTTCTGTCTTCAATATTTTGACCCTGTTTGTAGTAACACAGGTGTATAGATATGTAAAAAGTCTTAAAAACAGTGCATGTTATTACTATGTGTGTGTTATACTTCAGTAAATCACTGAAAGAAAAAAAATCTAGATAATATCCATATAATGGTCATTGGTGAAGGAAGAACAAAGTATTTAAGATAATACTATATTTTTATTGGAGTGGAGAATATAGATATCATTTTTTTTAAGTAAGAAAGAATGAAAAATAAGCTGAATAAGAGGGACAAATTGAAATAGTAAATTAAGATGGCAGAATCACATCTAAATATATCAATAATTAAAATAAATGTAAATGGACTAAACTCACCAGTTAACAGATAATTTTGAAAGACTGAATGATACGATCTAAATGTACGCTGTTTACAAGGTTGAAGTAAATGGATGAAAAAGATAAATCAAGCAAATACAACCAAAATGAAGCTGGTGTTATTATCAATTGATATTAATGTCAAATAAGATTGGCTTTAAGATAAAAAAATAATTGTTAAAGATAGAAAAGGCCACTATAATGATAAAAGATTCAACTTACCAAGAAGATGTGGCAATTTTAAACATGTAAATGAACCTAATAAAATAACTTCAAGGTATATGAAGCAAAAAATGATAGAATTACAAGGATAAAATGATAAATCTGCTATTATAGTTAACTTTAAACATAAAACCAACATATCTTGATTATAAATAGGTCAAGCAAGAAAAAACTTAAAAAAGATGTAGAAAATCTGAATAACATAATTGATGAGCTTGATCAGTGGTTACATAGAGTTCTACAAACAAAAATTAGATAAAACACATTTTTTTTTTCTCAGCCCACATGAAACATTTACATTGATCAAGTACTAGGCAACAAAGAAAGTTTCAAAACAGTTGAAAGAATAGGCATCATATATACCCAGAACTATGAAGACTATGTAATTAAGTTAAAAATCATAACAAAAAGATAAGTAAAATATCTCTGTATGTTTGGAAATTAAGAGACATACTGCTAAATAACCTACAAATTAAAGTAGAAACCACGTGGAAATTTACTGAATGATAATGAAAATACTGTAGGATATAGCAAAAGTAGAAGTTTTCTTTCATTTTGTTCTCTTCAAGAAATTTATCTTTAAATCCTTATAAAAGGAGAAGCCTCAAAATTAATGAGCTAGATGTATATCTTAAGAAGTTTGAAAAATAACACAGAATAAACTTTAGTTGAAGAAAGATAATAACAAATGAGCAGAAATTAATGAAATAGAAATCAGAGGTACAATATAGTAATCAACAAAGCAAAAGGTTTGTTTTTTGGAAAAGAATAGTGGTAGACAAACTTCTGCCAAAAACAACTGAAAAAGCAAAAAAACAAATAAATAATGTCATGAGTCTAACAGGGGACATAACTACAGATAAAGTGGAAATTAAAGAGACACTACTTGAATATGATCAACAAGTCTATACTAGCAAATGAAAAAAAAAAAAAAAACCATAAATGAAATGGACAAATTCTTGGAAAAGTAGTATTTATTAAAATGACCACATACCCATTGCTGTCGAGTCGATACTGACTTATGGTGACCCTATATGACAGAGTAAAACTGCCCCACAGGGTTTCCATGGCTGTCATAGTTATGGAAGCAGACTGCCATGTCTTTCTCCCATGGAATGACTGGTGGGTTTGAACTGCTGACCTTTTGGTTAGCAGCCAAGGGCTTAACCACTGTCCACTAGGGCTCCTTATAAATGACCCAAGAATTTTTTTAAAAAACTTCAACAGTCCTATAACTATTAAAGAAATTGAGGCAGTGATTATTAATTTTCCCACAAAGCAGACACAAATCAGATGTTTTACAGACAAATTCTATCAAACATTCACAGAACAAATTATCCCAATTTTATCCAAACTGTTTGATATTATAGGAAAAAAAGAGAAATCAGCCTGTGATTGTTAATTTTTGTGTCAAGTTGGCTAGTCTGTGGTGCCCAGTTTTTTGGTCAAATGCTATTCTAGATATTGTTAATGAAGTAGTTATATGTGATTAAATCAGCTGGCCTTAAGTAAAGCGGATTACCCTCCATAATGTGGGTGGACCTCATCCAATCAGTTAAAGGCCTTAAAAGCAAAAAGAAGGTTTGAGGGAATAGTCTGCCTCCAGTCTATAAATAGACATCTTTCCAGAATTTCTCTCAGTCCCCCACCACCAGACCTATTGATTATGGGACACAAGACTGCAGGAATTTTCAGCCTTTTGCCTGACCTACAGATTTTTGACTTGCCAGTCCCCACAATAATACACACACACATACATACATACCCATCATGGTATATATCAGAGTTTAGAGAAGATATATATAGAGAGGAATAATACCAAGCAACACAAACAACTTCAAATTGATTATTTAACACTCTGTTCAGGCTCCAGCCTCTCACCCTGAGCAGCCTTTCTATATGGACACCCTTCTGCTTGGCTCTGATAGCCTGTGCTGGGCAGGACCGTCTTGTGCAAACTTTCTCCTCAGCTTACTGAGACTTTATCGCCTTGTTCTGGGCTGGTACTAGTACTGGTTGCCATCAAGTCAACCCCAACTCATGGCAACTCTGTGTGTGACAGAGTAGAAGTGTACTTCATAGGGTTTTCTATGACTAATTTTTCAGAAGTAGATCACCAGGCCTTTCTTCCAAGGGCCTCTGGGCTGTCTTGAGCCTCCAACCTTTTGGATAGCAGCTGAGCATGTTAACTGTTTGTACCACCCAGTGTCACAAATAAGGTAAACCCCCAAACTCACTGCCATTGAGTGGATTTCGACTCATAGCAACTCTGTAGGACAGAGTAGAACTGCCCCATAGGGTTTCCAAGGCTGTAAATCTTTATGGAAGCAGATTGCCACATCTTTCTCCCACAGAGTGGCTAATGGGTTCAAACCACTGATCTTTCAGTTAGCAGCCATTGCTTTAACTACTGCGCCACCAGGGCTTCTTACAAGTAGGGTACTTCTGATTAAATAGTTATTCTCAAGCTAATTTGACAGTTGAATGCCAAACATTTAATCACCAACCTCACTTCCTGCGAAATTGAATTGTGTGTTGCCTGATGAAAGTTAAAGGTCGCTCTCCCACCTGCTTAGAGCTAATAAGAGTAGAGGTCAACTTAATCCAGTTATTACATTAAAAAGAAAAAACCTACTGATTTGTCTCTAATCCGTACTTAGAGGATTGCAGGTCACAAGAACTCTGAGGACAATAACTAATTTCCTCCCTTCTACTTGATTTATTAGGTAAGACATTTCATAAATTTGAATTCTGTGTGTGCACATGCACGCATGTGTGTGTCTTGTGGAGCCCTAATATTCTAGTGTTTTAGATAGCTGAGTTTTTATTGAGGATTCTTGATTGCTCAGTGGTTAAGCACTCAGCTGCTAACTAAAAGGTCGGTGGTTCGAACCCACCATCCACTCTGCAGGAGAAAGATGTGGTAGTCTGCTTTTGTAAAGATTACAGCCTTGGAAGCCCTCTGGGGAGAGTTCTACTCTGTTGTTGCTTGATATTATCCCTTATTTAATCTCCAAGTTTCCTTCTTATTTGGTATACCCTTGTGGTACTCTGTTTTACAGAAGAGAAATATTACTATTTATTGTTAATTGTAGAATGGCTGCTAAATTGAAAACATTTTTGAGAAGGTCTTACGTTTCACTTTTACTTCTTCTAAATTATGAACTGGTTCTCATTTCTGAGAACTTGAACCCACCCTTAGGTCTGTCTTCTGAACCATCAAGGACCCTTTAGAAATTTGGAGTTTGGGGTTTTGTTTTATTTTTTGGTCTAGTTTCACTGTAAAAATTTTTCATCTCTTTTTCCTCTGTGTACTTTCCCCAAGATGTCATATAACCTTTGTGACTTCTGTTATCACCTATACTGGGAAGACCCCAGTCCACTTATAAAACCTTTGTCTGTTGCTTTCCTTGCCGGTCCTTCCCACAAGCCCTCTGCCTCCCTCACAGCCTGTCATCTCACTTCCTTTTTGATATCAGTAGGTCCCTCCTGGAGGAATTCGTATTTCCTCCGCATTCCTGGCAATGAATAGTACAATCATCCAGGCATTCATTAGCATTTTTTCTGATCCCCCTAACTGCAGCTTGCTCACGGTGACACAGCAGCAATTACACAGCCACAGTTAATGACAAACATTTCCAGTAGGATGGAAGGGAGAATTTAGAGAATTTTTGGGATCTTCTTTCCATGCATTTCTATAGGGAGTTATAGGAACTAAGAATAAAGAGATAAATGACTGAGGTGGAAAAGAAATAAAATAAACTTCTAGGAGTTCGTATTTATTGCCTCTTCTAAAATGTTTCCCAATCTTCCATGGGCAACAGTGTTGCCCTCTCATGTCCTCTGATCTTGTTTAAACTGTATAACTGAGTATGCCTAGTAATGCCTTATATTTAGAACGCTCCTACTACATGGTGGAGCCCTGGTGGCATAGTGGCTAAGAGCTCAGGCTGTTAACCCAAAGGTCAGCAGTTCAAATCTACCAGCTGCTCCTTGGAAACCCTATAGGGCAGTTCTACTCTGTCCTATAGGGTGGCTATGTGTTGGAATTGACTTGAGGACACACAATAATAATAATACATGGTTCCTGCCTCACTTTCCATCACCTTTTCCTTTTCAAGGGCCTCAGGTTACTAGACACAGATAATTCACCCAGACTTATTCTGTGCCTGCCTGAAGTAAAAGGAGCCTCAGGGCACAATCATGTTATCTAATGTATATTGCTGCTAAAGTACTATGAACTTTCCAATAGATAGATAAAATAGACATCCAGAAGATAAAATTGTGTCTACATAATCCACATAAAAATGCACAAGCTCTTTTTTTTCACCTATTGATAGCACTGGAGAAAGGGAATTAACATCATATCTCATGCCAATTTACTTAAACAGTGAGGCTGGTTCTTCTAAGTCCAGCTCCTCCTCAATCAATCAACCTAACAATGAGAACAGGTGAGACACACATTTCAACCAGACTCTTCAGTCACCGGTTGCCTTGCACCACTTTACAGAGACGCTGTGTGTGCTGTGTACATCGTGAGGGAGTGACACCATTCCTCCTTACCACTCCAGGTTCCGTACTTGACTGCACAACCAAGTTGCAATATTTTCAGAGTGGCATTGAGAGCCTGGTGTTGCATGGATAGCGGAGGGGATTTGCCATGTATGAGAAGAGTCAGCGAGAGACATCTTTCCAGAAGAGAATGATGAGCACTGACATCCTCGTAATAATGTAAACACTGATTATCAATTTTTAACAAGCACCATTAGCATAGATTGGGAGGAAGTGAAGAGGAAGTGGATATGGATGTGTGAAGAGAAAATACCTTTATTGACTGTGTATTGTTAATTAAATATTTTGTGAACCAAAAAAAGTTACATTCCTCAAGTGTCAGACGATAAGCAGATTTATGAGAAAAAGCTTTAGCATGATTAAAAAAACCAGCAATCATCATTTTGCCTTTCTCTGAGTTTGAATAAATTTTTCTTTCACGTATATAAGATAGTTAAATATGCTAAAGGAGGCAATGAATAATGTTTAAGAAGACCAAGAGGTAACAGTACAGGCATATGAGTTAAGAATGTGACATAATAAAAACAGCTCAAAGATTTGAGAATGGTTGTTTCCAGGGAGCAGCAATGCAAGGTGGGAAGGTGTGGGGCACAGTGATTTTCTGAAATGCCATCTGGTTGTATAATTCTGAGAAGAGCTTCTAGAAATGTGTTTCAGCACCGTCATCAACAAAAACAGTTTCAGCGCATACACCTACAAAATGCTTTATCTATTATGGGTAGAGTGGGAGTGTTGAGGCCTCTGAGCCGAAGACCACCCAGCACAGCCTCTAGTCCAGACTATAGCAAAGGAGACCACCTACCATGGCGAATGGCAGGGCATGGAGCAGGAGGATGTTGGTTTGGCCTGACTGTATGAATTTGACTTGTGTTAAGAGACTGGGGAGGGAGGTTTCAAGGAACTGGGGATTTATTCTGGGTTGGGTCCCAAACTGGAGATGGCCAAATGGAGCGACGCTAAAGCTGTAATTGGCACAGAAGCAGCAGTCAGCACGTTGGCTGGGCGAGGGCTGTGTGGTAACTGTGGTTTGCATAGAGACTCTTTTTGTCTGTGCCTAGGTAGGATAACAGAGTGGTCTTGTATTTTCCTTACCCCAGACCCTCAATCAACAATCTCCAACGAGTTGGGTGGTAGGTTTGTGCCTTGCTATGGGGGTGCCTTTGCTTCTAGGCCCTTTTGGTGGACAGAATTAGAAATATATTTTTGAAAATTCATGAGTTCATACTGATAACTTTAATTTTAGACCAGTAACACAGAGTTCTTCCTATTTTCCCCATTCCATATTTGTATATCTCTTCCTCATAGTAACAACACTGGTTCCCAACATCAATCTATTTACTCATTTCCTCTTTACTACAGCATGCACACAATAGTTTCAGAATCACTACATGAGTGCTCCTACCAACAAGTTAGTGTCACTTTCCTACTAAGTAAAGTTCAAGATTTTTTGTAATTATTTCTATGTTAAGAATATAGCGCTAGTACTAAGAGTATACAGTCAGAGAACTATGCTCAAAAGTGGCTTGAATTAATTCTGTTTTCTGTGTGGTTATATATTTGATGTATGCTTAGGTTCATTATTTTTCACTTGTATTCAATTTTAGTTTACTTTTTCCATCCTTTCATTTAAATTTTTTATATGCAAAGCATATGTGTAGTTTAAAAGTCAAAATCATAGAAAGAGGTACACTCAGAGAAGTCTCATTCCTGTCTTTGCTCCCTCACCCCCTTTCCACCAACCTCCACACACATGTGAATGTTTTCATTAGTTTATGGTTTATTCTTTCTATGTGTCTTTTTGCAAAACAAGCAAATACACATTTTTTTTTAATTTTCCCTTTTCTTGTTACAGAAATGGTAGCATGCTATATATACTCTTTTGTACTTTGTGTTTTCATTTAAAATATACCCTGCAAGTCACTCTATCTTAGTTAATAGGAACCTTCCTCATTTTTCTTTTTTAGAACTCCATTACGTGGGTGTGCCATAGTAGTTCGGTTTCTCATAGATGAGCATACGCTGTTTTCAGTATTTTTCTATTATAAATAATGCCACAACTATGAAAAACCTATTCTTATGTTGCTTTGTACTTACGGAGGTATATCTTCAAAGCAAATTCCTAGAATTGCTGGGTCAAAGGGCGACACATACGTAGTTTTGCTAGTTCCTTGCAAATTTTTTTTGCTGAGGCATTTCCCTGCCCCACTAGCAGTATAGGAGAGGCTAGTTCTCTCACAGTCTGCTGTAGGAGATGCTACTATGCTCCAGCCCACATTCTCTCACTTTACCTGAGTTCACCTGGAGTTGCAGTAGGCAATTCTTAGGTCAGGACACTTCCCACCTCAAGCACTTGTGTCTCTCTTCTCTTCCAGAGGGGTAAGTAGAAGTCCACCAGGCCCAGATGGGAGGGCCATTTCTCAGAGGTTGAAAGAAAATGGTTTGTGTGACTTGAGTGTATAATTTGGAGATTGTTATGGATTGAATTGTGTCCCTTAAAGAGAGTTGTTAAAGTCCTAGCCCCTGCCCAGGTGATTGTGACCTTGTTTGTGGGAATAGCATTTTTCTTTGCAGATGTTATCAGTTAGATTATCAAAGTCATACCAGAGTAGGGTGGGTCCTTGCAAGGCAGCAGAAGCAGTTTCTCCTCTGACCATCTGCATGACCCTTACACTGAATCTGTAGAGAAAGAATGTGCCCTAGGGGAAGCCAGTTTGCTCCCCTAGTGCCTTAGGGGTAAGGTATGTGATTAACTACCTAACTGTACGCTGGCAAGATCTAATCTTACATCCAAGAAGGGTAGGGAATGTTCTTCCTTTGATACCATCAGGGCTGGGGGTAATAACCGCAAGACCATCACGCACCCTGAGCCCAGATTGTGTCAAGAGGCGCCTTCCTCTTTCTCCCTTTCCCCCTTTTCCCATGCTTTCCGGCACATATACCACTCCGGGTTCATACTACATAACCCTTGGGTCCCTTTGTCCCTTTGTTCCTTCGGCTATAACGCATTAAGGGGCCAGCATAGAAGAAGTTTCCTTGTCATCTCACCTTGGAATGGGGACCTATTGGGGGTACCAGTCCAAGATAAATCTTACCCAGTTTCTCTTCATCCTTATTACTGTGTAGGTAATAAAAGCTTGTGGTCTTGCTGCTGGATAATAGCAATTATTTCCCGAGAGCTATAGCCTTGCACGAACTTACTTTGATTTTTCATCCTCGGCTCACCGCAGTCCTAATCCTAATCACTTCTGAGTGGAATTTTATAAAACAGAAGGACAGACATGGAAACAGAATCACACACACCAGGGGAAGACAGCATGTGAGTATCTATCTTCAAGCCAAGGGATGCCAAGAGACGCCCGAGGCCAGCAGATGTTTAGAGAGTCAAAAGTAAGAGGGCATGGACACTTGAATTCCGGACTTCAGTCCCCTGAACTGTGAGATAATGCATTTCTGTTCTTTAAAGCCATCCACTTTGTAGTCTTTTGTTACAGCAGCCCTGGGGGTGCTAAGACATGGACCCATGAGGATCCCCTCTGGACAAATTGTGAAGGGCATCGTATGCCTTTTGTAAAACACAAAATCAAACGAAAGCATCTGCAGCCGTGTCAGAGACGCAGGATTGTGTCTGCACTCTTCCACACCATGTGTCTGTGTGAAAGTGGAAATGGAATGCTGTTTTAAAGAGGCTGTCGTGAGCAAAGTGGCTGGAGGGAAGTGTTCATGCAGTGAGGGAAATGAGAAATGACATAGGACAGGTAAAGAAGGGGGAGGACTCTGTAAGACTTTGAAAGTGAAGCTGTGGTGCTTGAATCTATTGCATAGCATTTTTCCAAAGTGTGTTCAGTGGTATATGCTAAAAGGTGATAGATAAAAATACAATTTCACAGTCAATTAGTTCGAGAAATAGAGGGTTAAACTAAGTTCAATTGGTTTCTTTGCTGCTGGGTTTGCAGAGCCTTTAATATGCTGCTTTGAGTGATTTCTCTCCAAAAAAGGAACAAAATGAGCAGTTCCTCAAACTTGTTTGTTCACAAAATCCACATTTTCTGGAATGGCTTATGGCGATCAGAGGATGCACTTTGGGAAACATTGCCAGAGGAAGTCACTTGCCAACAGACATTTCTGATCTGAGGAGTATCACAGAAGAAAGGCAGTATGGTATTGTGGCAATTAACTTTGGAACTTTAGGTAAGTGTCTTAACTTCCAGGAGGCTCATGTCACTATCTGCTGAGTGGGGAAAAAAATCTAACTCCTACAGGCGGGTGATTTAGTGTTGAGGTTAAGAGCGTGGGCTCTAGAGTTGGGCACTTGGGTTCAAATTCTAGCTTTGCTACCTAAAAGGTGTGGGGGACTTTGGGCAAATTACTTATCCCAACTCTGCCTCAGTTGCATCAAAATAGTGGGAGAATAACAGCAATTCCTAATCTATAAGATGTTTAAGCAAATGAAGGAAAACATGTAACACATTAGACAAGTGTTGGGCACGAGTAACCATTCAGTAGTCATTCCCTCTGATGTTTATAGTTGGAAGAGTAAGTGGTATAATTAGTATGGCCCTTCCTCTCAGTATTGTTATCAGAAAGCAGTAATTCGGAGAGTTGACCTGAGGACAGTTTGTAGGGCGAGTTAGGCATGTGAGTTTGTTGTCCTACATTGGAGGCTTTGAGCCCCAGGAGGATGAGCATGGAGGTGGGGAGGAAGAAGTTGCCTCTATGAGTATTTTCCTGGAGATTCTGCAGTGTTTGATGGCTGAATATGAGGGATCCAAAAGGACCACGCAAGGATGGTCTCAAGGGTGAGCCCAGGCACGAGGAGGTGGGCTTCGCAGCCTCCATGAGTGAAGGGTGTCCTGGATATTAATGTGTAAGCCTGAGGGTCTTAGCATCCTGGTTAAAAAAGTAATAGATAATTTCTGGTTGTAATAAATGCAGGAAAACAAAGACTTTTCGTCTGTTTATGCAGAAGCCTGAAACCTGATCAATGTTTGTAAAGGAACGATCTGATTGAATAGTTGTACTACAAGGCAAATTTTGCCTGTGATGCAACTTAGAACTTTGAGGACATCTCAGCTTTTTATTTAGGGCACTGAAGTGGTGAAATTGCTCCTCTGAGAGAAAATTAAGAGTGAGAAAGGCTTAATGATGCTCAGAATGAAGAAGAGAAACAGTACAAGAAGGAGGAATTGAACAGGTCCCTAGAGAAGTCAAAGAAGTCAATATGCATAAATTAAAGAATGAGAGAAGCAGAAAATGTGGTTGAAATAGCAGAGAAGATTTAAGTACGGGACACTTAGCAAAGTGACATAAAACAAGCCAAATGTATCAAATTATGTATACAATTATGTATTTTACTTTGAGATAGAAATTTAGCCCAAATTTGTCATCATCTTCTCATTTTTTTGTCTTGTGCGCTCGGATACTAACCTCTGTGAACCCATGGTAGCCCAGAATCCCATTATCAGAAAGTAACAAATCTAAAAACATTTGAACAGGAAATATTTTAATGAATCAGTATCTTTAGTTAATAACAAATTAAATACACATGTATTGCTTAACTTTAGTCTAAATGTTTTCTTCTTTCTACCTCTCTTTTTTATGATTTCTTTCCACAAATTGTCTTGTCCCTCAGCCAACAGAATGTCAAAACACAGTGCTGACTACCATGGATCAATGAATTTTCCCAGATGACAGTACCTTTTTGTGCACCAAGCTCTATGGCTCTGAATAAGCCAGAGTGAATGCTTTGGGGAAGAAGGAAGGAAATCAATTAATTTGTATTGGCTGGAGTGGTAGCCAGAATAAAGCCCCCCAAAATGTCCATGTCCTAATCCCTGGGACCCGTGATTATTTTAGTTTACATGGCAAAAGGGATTTTGCAGATGTGATTAAGTTAAAGACCTTGAGATGTGAGATGATCCTGGATTACCTGGGCGGGTCCAAAGTAACCATAAACCTGTTGCTGTTGAGTGGATTCCAACTCATAGTGACCCTATTGGACAGTGTAGAACTGCCCCATAGAATATATTTACAGAAGCAGACTGCCACATCTTCCTCCCACAGAGCGGCTGGTAGGTTCCAACTGCTGACCTTTCAGTTAGCATCCGAATGCTTAACTACTGCACTACCAGGGCTCCTTAAAGTGATCATAGAGGTCTTTATAAGAGGGAGGCAGGAGCCCAAAGAAAGAGAGAGATGTGACAATGGAAACAGAAATCAGAAAGAGAGAGAGACTTGCAGATGCTGCGCTGCTGGCTTTAAAGCTGGAGGAAGGTGCACAAGCCAGGGAGGTCTAGGAGGCTCCTAGAAGCTGGAAAAGGTATGGAAGCGGATTCTCCCCTGGAGCCTCCAGAAGGAAACGCAGTCCTGCTGATAGTTGATTTTAGCCCAGTGAGACCCGTGTCAGATTTTAACCTCCAGAACTGTGAGATAATACGTTTGTGTTGCTTTAAAACAATGTTTGTGGTAATTTGTTACAGCAGCAATAGGAAACTCATACAGCCAGTGATACCTAAATTATGCCCCAATGTAGCCTCCCCTCCTATGGTGTCCCTGAAGAGAATAGCTCTGCTGTGCCAAGCAAGGCATGTTTATATTAGCTGATTGTTTGACCCACAAGCCCACGCAGAACCCTAGCCAGCTGGGTGGAACCCTAAGGAAGAAACTCTTTTACTGAAGGTAGGCTAGCTTTCCAGAGAAGGTGGAAACCTTCCTTGACCTCTTCCCTTAAGCCCAAACCCTAGTGATCAATGTAAGGAAAAGGCTAGACACACACAAGAACAATCAGCAGAAGAAAGTACAAGAGACAGGTACAGGGCCCAAACCGGGAAGGTAGCTAGTCCAGACTGTCAAATTTTGCAAGCCTCAATCTGACAGCTATGAGAGAGAGAAAAAAATGGGAAAGAGGAGACAGAAACAGAAAGATCAGTACAGACAGACTTAGAGACAAGAGGTAAGAGCAGCAGCAGAACACCCCGATTGCCAACCACACACAGATTCATGAGAAATAATCAGTTGTTGTTGTTTATGCCTCTAAATTTTGGGGATGGCTTGATGTGTGATTAGCAGCAGATAAAGCAGGTAGACATGCCCAGTTCTGGCCAATATGGCATGGGGGAGTGGTGTTTGCTGTAGAAAGTTTTCCTTGCTGGTAAAAACACAAAAAGAAGCAGTTCATGTTTTTCTGCCTCTAAATCTTTTCCTCAGAGCCATGGCCACCATCTTAGACAGAGGATGAGAGGGCCATGTGTGTCTAGTTCCTGGAATGGAGGAAGAAGCAGTGGGCTCTGGACCTCACAGAGTGAGATGAGAGCAGCCCACTGACACAGGACCCCTCTCAGCGAGGCCCCTCACTAACCGGCCCTTGCTAGCAGTAGTGAACAAAGTGTTTGGGGTCTGAGGGGCCAGGCAGGGGTCAGGCAGGAAAATGGAATGAAATCCAGACATTTGAGCAGGAAGGAATTGAGGACAGGGGATTAGGCAGCTGCAGAACCGAAACCCAGAGGCCTAGACCTGGAGGAGAGTGGCCTCCTACCACACTCAGGTTTACTTTGAGATTTCAAGAAGCTGGGAGGTTCTAGGCACTTAGGAACTCCAGCCCATCAGTAGCCACCTCCAGCACAAGTGCAGAGACTTTCCAGAAAAATCCAGGAGGATTTGTTTCAAACCTCCTATCTCTCAAAACACCTATGTCTGCCTACCACAGCTAAGGAACGATACGCATAAATTTGCAGAGTCTGACATCAGTTGGACAGAAATTAAATTTGGCTTCTCTTCTTATTGCCAAACCTCATGCAAGTTCCTTTCATTGGTGGGATCTGACTTGAAATCCTGCTGTGGGGATTCTGATGAATGTAACACCCAGGGGGCCTGCTCAAAAATCTAGGAGAGAACAGAGCAGGGGGAATGTGCTGGTCTGACAGGCAGACACTTCTGGCAGCCACAGCATCCTGTCTCCTCAGGGGACTGAGCCAGAGCCCAAAGGAGGAGGCCTTACACTCTCCCTTTGAGGCGAGACTAGAATTTTTGAGCACCATTTGGGCTTTTTAGCACCTTCTTTTTCCTCCTTTCACGCTAAGAACAAACCTGCAAAGTAAGAGCGAAGATCCAGAGTTAGGATCAACAACTGTGTATTGAGTGCCTGCTATGTGCTCAGCCCTGCTTTTGGCTTTGGGGATACAGCTCGACTATCTTGGTTTCCCTGTGACTATTCCAATTTTAGCACCAAAAGTCCCATGACCCAGTAAACCTCTGGTCTCAGGGAAACCAGGAGGTTGGTCACCATCGACACAGCTGTGGACAAGACAGTCTTTGCACTAAGGAACGCATAGTCAAGTCGGAGAACCCAGAGACAGACAATCTGTTGCCATCGAGTCGATTCCAAATCATAGCAACCTTATAGAACAGAGTAGAACTGTCCTATAGGGTTTCCAAGGCTGTAATCTCTATGGGAGCAGGTCACCAGGTCTTTCTCCTGAAGTGTGGCTGGTGGGTTCGAACCACCCACCTTAGCAGCTAAGTTCTTGACAAATGTGCCTCCAGGGCCCCTTTGAGACCGACAATAAACCAAAAACCAATCCCATTGCCATCACATTGATTCTAACTCATAGGGACCCTATAGGGCAGAGTAGAACTGGCTCATAGGGTTTCCAAGGCTGTAAATCTTTACAGAAGCAGACTGCCACACCTTTCTCTCATGGAGCGGCTAGTGGGTTCGAACTGCCAACCTTTTGGTCAACATCTGAGCACTTTAACCACTGCACCACTGGTGCTCTTAAGAGATATAGAAGCATGATTTTTCTGGTAGACCCAGCCTGCCCTTCCCAGCACTGGGTGGTATATAGCACCCCCAGTCTTTTGGGCAGGGTAGGCAACTTCCACGTGCCAGAAAGAGGCCCTACTTCTGTGACCCTACATTGTTAGAAGCTTTCCACTGATACGGGTAATCCCGCTGAGGGATGGTGAAATAAATCAGACAGTGCAAGTCTCTTTGGATCAGAATGAATAATTGACACTAGTCGCTGATGTGGTCACAGGCCTTTATTACTTACATGGTAGTCAAGATGATGACAAACACAGCAGGGTTTATCCCAAGCCAATCCCCCCAAAAAGGCTTCCGTCCAACGGTGAGACATTTAGTCACCTCTACGCATGCCCCTCGATGCATTGTGGGTGAGGAAACAAAGGGACAAAAGAACCCAGGGCTTATATAGCAAAAACCAGAGTGTCTGAATGCTGGAATGCACGGGAAAAGGGGTAGGGGGCTAAGAGGAAGGTGCCTTTGTTCAGGCACAAACAGCATGGCTATCCCGTGACCAAACTGCCTAATATTTCCCCTCTAGCAACAAGATTAATTCTGCTGATTACTGATACAGCAGCTTAGAAAAACACCAAGGGGTCAGTTTCCCATGGAGCACTTTCTTTGATGTTACTGGAGTCATGGCGACAAGGAGAAGGGAATAGGGGAGAGAGAGACCCAATTCCCAGCTTCCATCCAGAGAAAGTCCTGGACCCAAGGCCTCAGCCTAGGTGCCTGGATGGGTATTGTAGAGGCAGACTACACTCCCAATAGCTGGGTGAGAATGACATCATGGTCTCCAAGGGAGCTTACCAGGAGGGAATGTGGCCTGAGCCACCTTGTCCACTGCTGTACCAGGTGACCAACCACTCTGGTTTGCCCAGGACTGAAGGGTTTCCTGGGACACGGGACTTCAAACCCACAGCCATGTAGATGGCTATTGGGATGATCATAGAGTTTATCATCCAAACCAAGACACTTTTGAGAATGAAATGGGGAACTGTTAAAAACACACCAATTCAACTAGGTGCATATAGGAAGTGTACCAGGGAGCCTAAGACATGTTGTTGCCCTCACTACCTTAGACAACCTTCATGTCGGATTCGGATTCTGGGGAGGTGTGGCTCATCGTGTAACTGAGGCTCTGGGCTTTTTCCCAGGCCCTGGCCATTGTGGCAGCTGTGGGAACAGTGACTGTGGTGTAAATGTTAACTAAAGAGCTCAAATATAAACTCTATCACCCAATTGGAGACTAAATGTTCACCAGAAAAGAGAGGAACAACAGCAGCAACAACAACATAAAGAACTCAGGAGTCTGCAGTGAAAAACTCTGGGAAGAATCTGTTTCCATGTAAACACATATATGTTTTAGAATTTATTTATTTTTAAATAACATGAGATGCAGGAGTACAAGAGGCAAAGTAACCTTGTCAGTGCTTGGGGTCTTGAAAGGTTCCAACCGGCCCTGCCAGGAGTGAAGCACACTTTCCCAAGAGCAACATGGGGAGGTGTCATGGATTGAATTGTGTCCCCCAAAAGTACCTGTCAACTTGGCTGGGTCACGATTCCCAGTATTGTATGATTGTGTACTATTTTGTAATCTTATTACATCACTATGATATAATAAGATGGATTAGCTGCAGTTATGCTGATGAGGTCTACAAGATTAGATAGTGTCTTAAGCCAATCTCTTTTGAGATATAGAAGAGAGAAATGAGCAGAGACACATGGGAACCTCATACCACCAAGAAAGCAGTGCCAGAAGCATTTGAGATTCCTGAGCCGAGAAGCTCCGAGACCAAGGGAAGACTGATGACACAGACCTTCCTCCAGAGCCAACAAAGAAAGCCTTCCCCAGAGCTGACGTCCTAAATTTGGACTTACAGCCTACTGGACTGTGAGAGAATAAACTTCTCTTTGCTAAAGTCATCCACTAGTGGTATTTCTTTTAGAGCAGCACTAGATGACTAAGACAGTAGGGGAGTGCTGGCCTTGCTGGGTGCTCCCCAAGTCTCAGGCAGGGGTCTGTGCTACCATCAGCGTGCTGAGGATTGGGGGCCCCACAGCTCATGGAAGATGGATCAGGATTTAAACTCAAGTTCAAATACAGAAGGGGATGGAATGAGCTCTGCTGACAGACAGGGCTTGGAAGAAGATAGCAGTTGCATGTCCCTGCTTGTCTACGTAGAATGGGATGGAATGAGCTCTGTCAGGGGACTGGGGCTGGGGAAGGAGATAGCAGATAGCTACATGTCCCTGCCTGTTCACATAACCACAGCTGTCTGGTGCTTCCTGGTGTCATTGAGAACAAACCTCAGAGAAAAACTTAGTACTGCCCAGAGCCTGATACTCCAGGCCAGGAGTCCTTACAACTTTCTTGCAAATATTTGTTTCCTTGAAACTGTGAGATCATCAGGATAGAGAAGGTTTTAAACGGAGGAGGAAGTAGAAGACCGGGCCAAGGGAATCCTGAGTGAAGCCTAAGGAGCAGGACACGGATCCCTGCTTCAGGTACTGTTTGTCCAAATGGCTCAGCACTGTCTGGTTTTACCGGGATGTGCGTGTGGCAAAATGGTCTTCACTTAGTATACTGTAGAGTTTTTCCTTGTCTAAATAAAGATCTGCATAATCAATGAACTCCATCATGTGGATTTACCACAACTAATTTAGCCAGCCCACTAGTAACAGATACAAAGACTGTGTCTAAGTTTTATTAATGTAAGTCATATTGTAATAAACATGTACCCATTTTTTAAAATGTACATCTTTGCTGAATTTGTTTAATTTATCCTTCCTTAGGAGGAGTACATTGAGGTGGCTTTGCTGGGTCAGAGACTAGAATAAGGTGGACTTTTCATACACATTGCTTAACTCCCCTTTAGAAACCAATCATCAGATTATACTCCACCGACAGCATTTGGCATTTAGATTTCCACTCACCCTTAACCCTGGTAGTGTAGTGGTTAAGAGCTACAGCTGCTAACCAAAAGTCAGCAGTTCAAATCCACCAGGTGCTCCTTGGAAACTCTGTGGGGCAGTTCTACTCTGTCCTATAGAGTTGCTGTAAGTCGGAATTGACTCGGCAGCAATGGGTTTAGTTTTGGTTTTGTTAACAGTGGTCACTGCCATTCCTTTTGTTTATGTGCTGGCAAATCTGGTAAGCAAAAATTAATATGCCATTGTTTTTATTTTCATTTATTACGACTGGTCAGATTAAATACATTTCTATTTGCATTCCTTCTTTTGTGCATTGCTATTTAGCATCCATTGACAATTTTTCTATTGAAGTGTTTGTGTTTTTTGGTCATTGATGTTTAAGCACTTTATATTTAAAAAAAAAAATCATATTCCTGTTTCATAACTTCCATATACCACTCTCCAGTGTTTCCTGCCTTTTCGCTTTGTAACTGTACGTTTGCCATGCCAAAGTTTCAAATTTTTATATAGGGAAGGCCATCACATTTTTCCCTGGCTTTGGTATTATATAAAAACCAAAAACCTATGTCCACTCTAGGTTTATAAAACAAATTCTCCAATTTTTTAGAGTCTTTTTGTCATTTAAATTATTAAAAGATTTGAAATTTATGCTGAGGTAATAGCTGAATGTATTAATTAGGGTTCTTAGTTGTAGCGCCTCAAAATAAGTCTCCCTTACAAGGACGGGCTTTATTGAAAGCATATGGAGTAAGTCACAGACTGAATGGCCTGAGGGGGAAGCTTACTCAATGCTACTCAGCCAGCAGTAGGTCCCCCAATGGTGCCATCAGTGGGCCTGGTGCAGACGGCACCCCAACTCAGCCACAGCTACTGCTGCATGTCCCTGCCCACGTGGGACACCAGGCTCCAATGCTTCAGACAGAACATCTGCACTATATTTTCTGGAGGCTCCTGCTGCCCCCCTGGCCAGAATGGACCCTACGGGCTTGCCTCCTTCCTCCCTCCTTCAAATCCCTCGAGCTTCTGATTCAAAATGAGAGAAGACATGTGTGGCGTTGGGTCACGGGCCAGACCCACGCAATATGGGAGGCTGACGAGGTGAGGATCTGGCCCTGAGATGAGTGATTCTCTGACACCACGTGGGTGTGCAGAGGCTGAGCTGCCCAGGCAATGACAGATGTCCACAATGATGAGGGCTGTCCACATGATGAGTCAGTTTCTCTATTACTGTGTGTTAGACAATCAATTCTTTGCCACTGAACTGAAATGTCATCATTTTCATATACTGAAATTCTGTAACTCCTCAGTCTGCTTCCAAACCTTCTATTCCTACAGAATAAAACACTTAACATTGTAGCTTTAAATGCATTTTAATATCTGGTAGTGCAAGACCCCTAACTCTATTTTTCTTCTTTTTTAAGAATATGCTGTGCTATTCTTACGCATTTAAACAGAGATCCTACTAATTAAGAATTTTTATTCTACGAATATTCATAGACACAAACCACGCTAAGAACCAGAGGAAAACTACCCCCGGCTGCCTCCAGTGGCGTTGGCATCACTTGTAAAGTGTAGTCAATGACAAGTGGCTTCATGAACTGACCCTGACATGCTCAGAAGTGTAACTAAAAAACCCATTGTCGTCCAGTAGGTTCCAACTCATAGCAACCCTATAGGACAGAGTAGAACTGCCCCATACGGTTTCCAAGGAGTGGCTAGTAGATTCAAACTGCTGACCTTTTGGTTAGCAGCCGAACTCTTAACCACTGTGCCACCAGGGGTCCAAAGTGTAACTAGAGATTATATACAATTCCATATAAATTTCTAAATAGTTTTGAAATGGTTTCCCAAAATTGAATCTTGTCATAGAGGAGCATAGCATGTTACCTCCACTTATTCAAGGCTTTTTTAAATTTTTTTAAATTCCTTTGATAGAATTTATAGAGCTCTATGTATAATTCCCTCATTTCCTTGGAACTACCCCATAGGGTTTCCAAAGAGTGCCTGGTGAATTTGAATTGCCACCCTTTTGGTTAGCAGCTAAACTCTTAACCACTGTGCCACCAGGGCTCCATGTGTACATATACAGACATATATATACATACATGTATGTGTGTGTGTGTACTTTTTGCTAATCTTTCGGAAATGACAAAACAAAACCACTGAGTTTTATAAAATTATTTTGCTAGATACCTTATTTAATGTTTTAACTTGTCCTTTTTTATTTGATCCTCATGGTGATCATCTAAAAATAATACATTTTAAATTATTCTTCAATATTTATAATTCTGATTTCTTTTTCTTAACCTATTATTTAAAACTTTCAGAGCAATGTTAATTACAGAGAGTGGTAGTGGTCCTCCTTGTCTTATTTAGGAATTTAATTGAGATTCCTAGTGTCTCACCATTAAGCAGAATGTTTGCTCTTAGTTTCTAATCAATTTTCTATATCATGTTAAGGAAATCCCAAAATTGCTATGAGTTATTATTGGGACAGTATATTTAAAATTATCAAGTGCTTTTTTTATCATTTACTAGATTAAGTGATATTGTCATCTGTTAATCATAAATGCCATTTGTTTATTAAGAATTTGAGACATTTGTCTTGTGGCATCTCTTTCTTTCTATATTCAGTTAATTGTTTCCTCATGGTGCCCTTGAACTTGTTCTTCTATTCCCTGCATTTCCTATAAACTATTAGTTCTTTCTGGAGGCTTGCCTGGGCTCAGGTTCAGTTACTTTGGTAAAACTGTACAGGTGGGGCTGTTTTCTTCCTATTGCATCACATCAGGAGGCCCCTCATGTCAGGTTGTCCCACTCTTAGTGATGTTAAGGTTCATCAGAGGACTAAGGTATTGTCAATCAGCAGTTCTTTTCATTATAAAGGTACCCACTAACCTTTCATCTAGTGGTTTTAGCATCCATTGACGATTGTTGTCTTGATCCGTTGTTTTAATAACCCATCCACTGCCATTGAGTCGATTAGATTCCAACTCATAGTGACCCTATAGGACAGACTGGAACTGCTCCACACGGTTTCCAAGGCTGTAATCTGTACAGAAGCAGACTGCTACATCTTTCTCCCAAGGAGCAGCTGATGGGTTTGAACTGCCGACCTTTCTGTTAGCAGCTGAGCGCTTAACCACTATGCTACCAGAGCTCCTTATTGTTTTAATAGGGGCTGCAAAACTGTGATTTAAAAAAATCTATTATTATTTTTCCACTTTGTGGATGAATTCTTTTATAAACAGGAACTTACCTCCACTAACCATTTGGTCACCCTGAAATGCAATTTGTACAGGAAAGGCAGGTTAAATGCTTGATTCTTTCCCTTTACTTACAGTTTGCTAGAACAATGAGCTGGTGCCCCGGCAACCTTAGAGAAAAGAGGCAGCTATGTGATGCTGCATCCAGTGATGTCATGAGTTTTGCTCTGCTTTCTATTTCTGTCAACAAGTGGTATTGTTAGAGAATATTTTTACTTTTAAACTACTGAAAAGGCTTTTGATAAGGGTCACTGAGAAAATGTTGGAGGGAGGAATCTTGTTCATCTCACTGAGTGGTGGATGTATTTACTCGGCCTCACTACTTTTCCAAATATGGGGGCCAAGATACTGGGATGCCTGTGTCCCTCCAGAAACAGATACAAAGCTAATTATTAGGTTCTTTATATTACAAGATTTCAGGAGCCTCCAAGAAGAAGCTAAAGAAACCAGAAAGGATGGACCCCTACAGAGAAACATCAAAAGCAGTGAACATTCTACCCCTCTTGATAATAGCAATAGCTTCTTTATGGAATGTGGGTGATAGTGAGGATGATGATGGGGGTGATGATGATGTATGTATGTTTATGTGTAAACACTGAATTAAGAAGTGATTATTAAAAAATAGAATAATTTGGACAAAGCACCTAGCCTACATAATTTTGGATTCTGTGAATCAGAGAGTAGGCAACACAAACCTTCAAGTCCAGATCCCATAGATTTAAGTGGCATCTGTTACAATAGGCTATGGCGTCCAGTGTGTTGTGAGTAATCTATGTAGACACAGACTGTTTCAGCGAATGCTTCAGGTTAGTATGAGGAAGAGCTGGTCCAAATCAGATCAGTTTTGTCTTCGGGTTTGTCCTGCAAAATCAACGTGTATATGATTCTTAATCTTATGTCTTAATTAGTAGGGAGATGGAAAGATGAGGCAAAAGGAAGAGTACACGTTGGACACAGGATGGAATCTGGATTGTGGTTAGTATACTGAATACATCATGTGAAACCTAACAGATGGAATTAATTGCTTCATCCTCATTCAGCAAATATCAATCAGCACCCACTACACGCCAGGCACCATCCCAGACTCTGGGGACAGATCAGCAACTGAGCAAAACTTCATCCCTGCCTGAAGGATTTATTAAGAAGTTCTGGTGGTGCAGTGGTTAAGTGCTTGGCTGCTAACTGAAATGTCTGTGGTACAAACCCACCAGCCACTCTATGTGAGAAAGATCTGGCAGTCTGTTTCTGTAAATATTACAGCTTTAAAACCCTATTGGGCTTTTCTACTCTGTCCTATTTGGTCGCTATGAGTACGAATTGACTCGATGGCACTGGGTTTGGATGTTTTTTTGTGAGAGTTTTATTAGGCTATAATAAGAAATGCACCAAATAAATGGGCAATTACAATCAGATGTGATCAGCATTTCAGTGAGGATATATTTGGGGTTCTTCGGGTGTGACGTCTAAGCCAGTCTTGGGGGACTTAGGGCGCGTGCCTGAGCTGAGCCCTGCTGGGCAGGAGAAGGATGGAGAAGTGCAGGCAAAGGTGTGCAAAGAGCCTGCCCTATCAGAGTTGTTCCTCAATTGTAAGATGGCAGGTGTGACTAGAGTGTAGGGTGGGTGTGAGCGGAAGAGTTATAAGACAAGAGACTGGAAAAAACGGCAGAGAGCAGGTCTTGACGGGCTTTGTAGTCAGTGAGAGGCTTGGACCTTTGCTGAGGACAGTGAGGCAGCCAGTGCACATGGAAGGGGTGGCATAAGTCAGGGAGGTTTCTAGAAAGCTACCTCCAGCACACAGTAAACACTCAGCAGACATAAAAGCCCTGGTGGTGCAGTGGTTAAGTGCTCAGCTGCTAACTGAAAGGTTGGCAGTTCAAACCCACCAGCTTCCCTGTGGGAGAAAGCTGTGGCAGTCTGCTTCCACAGATTTATAGCCTTGGAAACCCTATAGAGCAGTTCTACTCTGTCCTATAGGGTTGCTATGAGTTGGAATGGACTCAGCGACAGTAGATTAGGTTTTTGTGTTTTTTTTTTGGTAGGCATTTGTGTAAGGATAGGCAGCATTTAAGTTTCGTGATCCATGCTTGCAGACATAATGTAGTCCAGCAGGAGAGAGCCTATCTGCACCTATGATGGCATCACCAAGCGTGCAGTTCAGGTAGCCCAGGCAAGTGCCACCTCGTTAGTCAAATGCCATCCTTTCTTCTCAGTATTTCTATGAATTGCATGAACTCTGACCTCCACCACCATCCTTCACGGCAGTTTAACCTCTACAACCTAATATATCAAAGGGATAGCAAACCTTCACAACCTAATATATAAATAAAACTAACTTTGCTGTCCTCTGGCACGACATAGAAATGATTGTGTTTCTAAGACATCAATACCAAACCAAACCCCTTGCCATCGAGTCGATTCTGACTCATGGCGACCCCATGTGTTACAGAGTAGAACTGTTCCATCAGGTTTTCTTGGCTGTAATCTTTACAGAAGGTGACTGCCAAGACTTTCTTCCACAGTGCCACTAGGTGAGTTCAAAACGCCAACCTTTAGGTTAGTAGTCCAGTGCAAACTGTTTGAACTACGCAGAAGCTGCTAAACATGTGGCGATAGTTCTTAGCAAACACAAATTTATGTACTTTTTCTGTCAGAGAATGGAAGGCCAAAAAAAAAAAAGAAAAGAAAAAGGGTATGTAGAAGGTAGGACTGAAACTTGTTTAGATATGGTCAGAGATAAGAAAACTTCCTGAACTTAAGAGGCTTCTGAACAAGAGTGCTTTGATTGGCAAAAAAAAAAAAAAAAAAGGAAGAAAAGGCAAAGAAACCAGCTTCAAGTGTTTTGTGTGTTGTTTTCATTTAAAGTTAGAACAGAGACGGAGAACCATCCTTTCAAGTCGTAGAAACTTGGGAAAACAAGAGGGACAGAGCTATATCTGAGTGTGAAGTGCATCTGAGTGGCTGAAAAGGAAAAGTTGCCTGCAGAAGCTGGTGTGCTTCTTGACCGGTGTTGATCCTTCAAAAAACATTTCTCCACAAAATATTAATGCTGTCCTTCTGCTCCTACCTGAAGAAGCTGTGCTGGACAAGCTAAGAGCCCCCTGCGGGTCCTGCGTGCTAACGAGGAAACAAGACAGCAGGGACACTGCCCATGACCAAAGAGAAGGCGAAGAGGCCAGTGCAAACAGGCAGCCTGTAACCAAGAACAGGCTGGGAAAGAGAGAGCGAGCAGCCTCTCACCTCTCAAGGTCAGTAACCTACTTAGGAAAAAGATTGGAGGTGACCAAGTTCACACATTTTAAATTAGTAGTATGTGAAAGAGTGGGGCTGCCAATAAAACCCTATGACCAGTGATACAGCAGAGAAGAGAGCTACAGGGGAAAGCCGTCATTAGTTGAATGGTTGATGCTCCAATAAACCTGTAAGTTTAATGATGGGCACAGGTTAGTAAAAGTGTGTAGCTTTAGTACTTTTTGCTCAGTTTGTTCCTAGAATTGCATTTATAATAGATCTGACACTTTACTTCTTGAGAATAATAAAATTAAGCTAATTTGAGCAGTGTCTGTGTTACCAGGCTTCACCTTCTTGTGGTAAGAAAGACTGAGCCAGGGTGAGCTTAAATATAAATACTCACTAGCTACTGACTTATTATCAATAAATGTCAGCAAACTTTTTATGCAAAGGGCCAGATATTTTACACTGTATAGGCCATATGTTATTGGTCAAAGTATTCTACTTCATAGGGTGAAAACAGCTATAGATGATATGTAAACAAATGAGTGTGGCTAGCAACAAACTCTGTTTACACAATCAGGCATTGGGCTGGATTTGGCCCAGGGACCCTAGTTTGCCAACCACTAATACTAGAGGGTCCTGGCTGAGCCCACACAGAAATCCCTGCCCTGAACCGAGGTGGGTAGTTTAGCTCCTGGGGCAGATCCGTGACTTGCCAACATTCTAGGGTATCCTTGGACTGGGGGAAACCCCTTGTCCCTCACCAGAAAGACTCTCTTCAGGAGATTTCTTTGAGGCAGGAGCAGAAATCTAGGCAAATAAGGTCCTGTGGAAATGTTATTGGAACCATGAGCCTCTTAACAGCTAGGGTGTCCTGGCAGAAGATGTCAAGCTCTTGCATCTGACAAGAAAGGGAGGAACAAAGGACCTCACACCGTTGTCTTCCCAGCCCCAGATACTTGTTCTCAGAGTGCAGCACAGGCTTTCTGTTTTGCAGTCCTCTGCTTCCCAGCATGTTCCACACATGTCAGTAGTTGTCCAGTCAAGTGTGGGATGGCATCAGAACAGAGATGGTCTCCCCATTACACACATGAGGTGTTTTGCGTGTGAGCTGGTGGGGGTGGGTTTGGAGTGGTGGAGTGGAGACTAGAATCTTCCCAATGTTGAGAAACGATAGAGACAGCATGGAAAACAGACAGATAGCAATGCAACTGAGGAGAGCGAAGCTCCTGTCTGTGTGGTCAGCCTAAGAGAAGGGAGACAACGTATCTGAAGAGCATCACCTAGCCCAGGTCACCAGAAGCCTGCAGTCAGAGGCAGGCTTGTGAGATAAACTCATACTCACGTGGTTAGCTGAAACACCTTTGGTAGTCGAGAAATTCAGTAATATTTTGATTAATGACTTCCTCTAGGATGAAGCTCTTTCATATAGATAGCTCTGTTAGAAAAAACCTCAAGCCAAAATCCCTTCATAAATCATGCAAAAAATGGCTGCCTACACAACAAAAATAGCTCAAGTGCAGGATTTATTTGTCTTTGGTCAGATGTTGATAAATAGGGCTTATCCTTTGGAAAGTTGTAAGAGCTGGACTTTACCTTCATCCACATGTCTCTTCTTGCCTTTGACTTGAATCTGTGACCTCTAGTCTCTCAATTTTAGACCCTTAGAAAGTAGGTGCTTATGTTATCTTCATGTCTTAATTAAGTTGCTTTGGGTACCTTGGGCACGAAGGGGTTACTAAACAGTATTATCAGTTAGTACCCCTTTTCCAATAATCCTTCCACACACCTGATCCCTTACTCCCAGGGCAAGAAGGTTTGATGTAAGAGCTGCTGAGTGGAGGATGCTATATTACATCTAATTTCTTTGGAGTCTGTACCCAGCACACTGTGGCAGATATGTCCTCTGTCTCTTTGTCCCTCACACCTCTCTACCTGCACCTCTGCCGCACTTCACCCAGCCTCGACCCCCTTTCTTTTCCTGAAGACACACACAGGCACATATATTCATGCATTATGTATGTTTCGGCCTTCGTTTAGTAAGATAATGATTTTTTTTCATATCATAAACCACTTATCTGACAACCGGACTATGATCTTTTTGGGTTATTTATTTCCGGCCATTAGCATAGTATTTGTGACAAGGACTATGTCACTGAGCTCTCAGGATGTGCTGTGAGGCTGTCTGCATCTACCCACCAGGGTGGCTGAGGATCAAGTGATATGAATAAGTATAAGGCCAACAGCAAACATGGTAGCCTCTGCAATTGGGAAGATCTGGGGTGAGTTTGGACTCTTGCTACTCACTAGCAGTAATTTGTTTTTTATTGAGGGGAAATTCACATAACAGAAAATTAACCATTTTAAAGTGTATAATTCAGTGGCATTTAGTACATTCACATTGTGCAACCATCATATTTGTCTAGTTCCAAAACATTGTCATTGCCCTGTAAGAAAGCCTTGTACCCATTAAGCAATCACTCCCCTACTCGCCCAGCCCCTGGCAACCACAAATCTACTTTCTGTCTTTATGGATTTACCTATTCTGGACATTTCATATTAAAAAAAAACAGCTTACATTATGGGACCTTTTGTGTCTGACTTCGTTCACTTAGCATAATGTTTTTAAGGTACATCCACATTGCAGCATGTATCAGAACTTCATTTCTGTTTGTGGCTGAACAATATTTCATTCTATGGATATACCACAATTTATTTATCCATTCATCTGTTGATGAATATTTAGGTTGTTGATGAAGTCTTTTGATGCACAAAAGTTTTTAATTTTGATGAAGTCCAATATATATCTATTATATATATGTATATATGTATTATATGTATGTATACGTATATATTATATACATATATAATACATATATACATACATATAATAGATATAAACATATATAAATATAAATTTTTTTGTTGTTGAAAATATACACGGCAAAACATATACCAATTCAACAGTTTCTACATGTACAATTTAATGAAATTGGTTACATTCTTCGTGTTGCGCAACCATTCTCACCTTCCTTTTCTTCAGGTTATTTGCTTCATCTCCTGTTTTTCTTTTGTCAGTTTGGCCAGTGGTTTATTGATTTTGTTGATCTTTGCAAAGAACCACCTTTTGGTCTTGTTAACTCTTTCAATTATTTTTCTATTTTCTATTTCATTTAATTCTGCTCTGATTTTTATTATTTGCTTTCTTCTGCTGCCCAACGGCTTCTTTTACTGCTCTGTTTCTACTTGTTCAAGTTGTAGGGTTAATGTTTTGATTTTGGCCCTTTCTTCTTTTTGGATGTGTGCATTTATTGTTATAAATTGACCTCTGAGCACTGCCTTAGCTGTGTCCCAAAGGTTCTGGTCTCATTTGATTCTGTGATTTTCTTTATTCCATCCTTAATTTCTTCTATAACCCAGTAGTTTTTGAGCAAGGTGTTATTCAGTTTGCATGTGTTTGATTTTTTTTCCTTGCTTTTTCTGTTATTGATTTCCACTTTTATGGCTTTATGGTCAGAAAAGATGCTTTGTAATATTTCGATGCTGTGGATTTTGTTAAGGCTTGCTTTATGGCCTAATATGTGGTCTATTCTGGAGAATGTTCCATGTGCGTTGGAAAAGAAAGTATACTTGGCTGCCGCTGGGTAGAGTGTTCGGTATATGTCTATGAGATCAAGTTGGTTGATTGTGGCATTTAGATCTTCTGTGTCTTTATTGACCTTCTTTCTGGATGTTCTGTCCTTTACCGAAAGTGGTGTGTTGAAGTCTTCTACTATTGATATGGAGCTGTCTGTCTTTCTTTCCAATGCTGTTAGAGTTTGTTTTATGTATTTTGGAGCCCTGTCATTGGGTGCATAAATATTTATTATGGTTATGTCCTCCTGGTGTATTGACCCTTTAATCGTCATATAG
>NW_004444214.1:1448389-1461721 GCF_000243295.1 Trichechus manatus latirostris
CTGAGTAGTCTGAGCTTAGTCTTATTGACTCTCCTTTAGTAGATGACTTTTCGTTTATCCCTAGCTGCTCTTAAAATTCTCTCTTTATCTTTGGTTTTGGCAAGTTTGATTATAATATGTCTTGGTGACTTTCTTTTGGGATCACTTTATGTGGGATTCGATGAGCATCATTGATAGATATCTTCTCATCTTTCACGATATCAGGGAAGTTTTCTGCCAACAAATCTTCAATAACTCTCTTTGTATTTTCTGCTATCCCCCCCCGTTCTGGTACTCCAATCACTCGTAGGTTATTCCTCTTGATAGAGTCCCACATACTTCTTAGGGTTTCTTCATTTTTTAAAATCCTTTTATCTGATTTTTCCTCAAGTTGGCGTCAAGTGCTTTATCTTCAATCTCACTAATGCTGACTTGCATTGCCTTAATTCTGCTCCTATGACTTTCTAGTGAGTTGTCTAATTCTGAAATTATTATTAATCTTCTCAATTTCTCTTTGCTGTCTCCGTGGATTCTTGCAGCCTGTTAAATTGTCATTGTGCTCTTCTATAATCTTCTTAAGTTCCTCTATTGCTTTATGTGTTCCGTGACTTGTTGTGCATTATACCTGATCTCCTTCCTGATATCTTGAAGAATTCTGTATATTAATCTTTTGTATTCTACCTCCAGTAATTCCAAGAAGTTCTCTTCCTCCAGAAAATTTCTTGATTCTTTGTTTTGGCCACTTGCTGAAGCCATCATGGTCTGCCTCTTTATGTAATTTGATATTGACTGTTGTCTCCAACCCATTAATAAGTTATTATATTTATTTATTTTACATTTGCTTACTGTGTCCTAGCTTCTTGTTTTGTTATGTTTTGATATGCCCAAATAGGCTGCTCATGTGAGGTAGTTTGATTATTAGTGCCTTTGAAGTTCTAATGTCCTGTCATCAGGTGGTTAAGTCTGTTACTAGGTATGTAAGCTCAGGAGTCCATTTACTTTTCTTGTGTGGATTCAGCTCAGGTGTCCAGACAGTTGGTTACCAAGTGTGTGGTACAGGCTCTCACCTACAGTCCTAGATGGGCAGGGCTGACTGGAGTAGGCACAGGTATCTGGCTGCAGTAGGGGTCACGCACTGAGCAAGGCAGGGGGTTGACTGCAACCCCTAAGTGTCTGGGAGGAAAGCATGTCCCTAGAGTGTGTAGGTGGGTGGGTTTTGCAGCTGGACTATGGGCACCCAATGCTGTTGGCTGTAAGGACTGGGAAGCACCACTTATTCTTGGAGTCCTGTCGCAGGTGGCTAGGTGGCGTGGGTGAAGCCACCAGTCCTCAGGCCCCTGATGTGGGTAGGTGAGGACCCTGCTTAATGCGCACAGTGGTATCAAATGTCATCAACCTGCCACTCCACCATATAGCTGATACAGTGAAGTTAGGCTTCAGTTGTATACTCTGTTGTACTGTGGTAATGAGGGCCTATGCTGTTGAAATGGGCCCACACAGGTCTATGCAGGGGTGAAAGGCATTCAAAGTCTGTGGACTGCTTTTGCCTATGCCTAGGCAAAGGAGCTGTGCCAGCCCTGAGTTTCTGGTTTAGGGGAGCTGGCAGATTATTTTCTCCTGTTTGTTAATTTGTTCTCTCTCCAAGGCCAGGAGAATGGCTCAGGGCGCATGAGGGGTCCTACTTCCAGCCCAGGGGATGTGGCAATCGCTGAAGCTGGCCTGGGACCTGGTGCAGAGTGGGGAGGGAGCAGGTAGATGGGAGAGTTTCTTCCCAAATGGGGTGTTTTTTGATCTGCATGGTAGGTTAAACGCATGTACTTAACTTTTGCCGATTGAGCGCTGCTTTTTACTGGCTCTGGAGGTCTGAGCAGACTCTCTCCAGCTTGATTTCTCCTGACATGGAAAATGCGTGCTGAGTGCCACTACCTGCCTCACCATGCACACCAGCCGATCTGGCCTGCAGGGTGTTGGCTCCCACCCAGTCAAGTCTGGCAGCTCCTTGTTGCTTCAGAACCATCTCTCCCTCCCCCTCCCACTCAGTCCGATTCCTTAACTTTGCCTTTGATGTTCAGGTCTCCTAGACTGTCATATATAATTGATTCACTTGTTTTTTCAGGTCTGTCATAGATTGAATTATGTCCCCCCAAAAATGTATGTATTAATTTGGCTAGGTCACGATCCCCAGTACTGTATGATTGTGTACCATTTTGTAATCTGATGTGATTTCCTTATATGTTGTAAACTCTGTCACTATGATCTAATAAGATGGATTAGTGGCAGTTATACTGATGAGGTTTACAAGATTACATAGTCTTTTAAGACAATCCCTTTTGAGATATAAAAGGGAGAAGCGAGCAGAGACACATGGGAACCTCATACTACCAAGAAAGCAGTAATGGGAGAAGAGCGCATCCTTTGGACCTGAGATTCCTGTGCAGAGAAGCTCCCAGACTAAGGGAAGATTGATGACATGGACCTTCCTCCAGAGTCGACAGAGAGAGAAATCATTCTCCTGGAGCTGATACCCTGAATTTGGACTTATCGCCTAATGGGCTGTGAGAGAATAAACTTCTCTTTGTTAAAGCCATCCACTTATGATATTTCTGTTATAGCAGCACTAGATGACTGAGACAGGGTCTTTGTTGTAAGAGGGACCAGTGGAAGCATCTGACTACTCCGCCATCTTGGCCCCGCCTCTCACCCTCCTTTTCTTAGTAGTTCCTCCCCCATTGACATAAATTCACTGCCCTCTAAGTTTCCTATTTAATCTTTCATGTTGCTGTTTTCAGTTTGATTCCATGTAGATAGATCTTGAAACAGCACAATACTCAAGGCTGACATTCTTTACTAGTTAAGCTAAAATATTGTTTGGTTTTAAGAAGACTTCAGGTGATATTTTTGCTTTAAAAGCTTTAAAGATTATCTCAGGGCAATTGTTTTGGAGGTTCATTAACCTCCATGGCTCCAGAAAGTCTGGATTCTATGAGAATTTGAAATTCTGTTCTGCATTTTCCCCCTTTTGATCAGGATTCTTCTATAACTTCTTTGATCAGAATGTTTAGTAATGGTAGCCAGACACCATCCAGTTCTTCTGGTCTCCTGTGTGTGTGTGTGTGTGTATATATATATATATATATATATATTACTCCTGCTTTTGGAGTGATATCTAAGAATCCACTGTCAAAAACAAGGTCCTGAAGCTTTACCTCTATGTTTCCCTTCTAAGGGTTTTATGGTTTTAGCTCTTATATTTAGGCCATTGATCCATTTCCAACTGAGTTTTAGTTACAAGATATAGAGCACAGTAAAGACCTCCTTGAAAATTTGCATTAGAGATGTACGTGATGTTACAAAATCATATGTCTGTGTAATTATGTTTATATAATTCCAAAGAAGTAATGCTAAGACAAAGCCTTTAGGAATATAGTGCTTTTTTTCCCCTTGTGTTTAATTTGGTAAATCTTGCTAATACTGTAATACTAGGACTATATTTTCCCCTAGGAAAAAGCTTTGCATTTCCCTAATAACTAATGATGTTCTGCATCTTGCCAATTGTATATCTTCTTTGGAGAAATGTCTATGCAAATCTTTTGACTATTTTTCAATTGGGTTATTTGCCCTTTTGTTGTTGAGTTGTAGGTGTTCTCTATATATTCAGCTTCAGGCAGGCAGCCTCCATCCCGGGCAGTCCTGGGCCTTCTAGCCCTAAGGGCAGACATGTTTTCCTCTATTGCCCCTCTCTGAGTCACCTCCCCATCCCGAATGGCTTGTTAGCTCTTCCATCACCCTTTCTGGTAGTTCCTCTTATGAATTACCTTCTACTGAATTGCTGGGTATAGGCTCTATTTTCCCGACAAGATCCTGTCAGGGAAACATGGGGTTAAGGATACCCATTATTTGTATATCTCTATATGATGGTAGACAATGTCCTGGCAGTCAGTTCCTTTCTCTTCAACTCCACAGGAATCATCCTAGTCCAAGCCACCATCATACCTTTGCTCAGATTATGGAAATAGTGTCCTAATAGTTTATTATCCCTTCTTCTTCCTGTCCAGACTAGTTTTCATACAGCAGCCAGAATGATTGAACCACCTATGGTGTATGTAGATACGGGTATCAGAAACTGGTTTTCTGACTGGCTTATACCAAAAAAAAGAAAAACCCAAACCAATTGCCGTTGAGTTGATTCTGACTCATAGCAACCCTATAGGACAGAGTAGAACTGCCCCATACAGTTTCCAAGGAGGGCCTGGTGGATTCAAACTGTTGAGCTTTTTGGTTAGTAGCCGTAGCTCTTAACCACTATGTCACTGGTTTATAGAACAAGTAAATTTATCACCTCACACAAGAAACTCAGACTCCAGTGTTGGTGGATTCAGTAACTCATTGATGCCATTAGAGACCCAAGTTTTTTCCATCCCTCTCTGCCATCCCCATGAGTCATCTCTGTCCTCAGGCCAGTTTCTTTCAGGATGTCTGCCTGTGGTGACTGGGGCAGCATTTTTTATTGTTTATATGTAGTGAGAGAGAGAGAGAATGAAAGAAAAGTGAAGAGAAGGGCAGGAAAACTTTTTTTTCTGGCATGGAATATAAATAATATCCTTCACTTTGATGGTGTCAACTTGTGCCATGGATAGTCTCCCCCTCAAATCAATAATAGTTGTCATGGGGATGGCTTGATTGGTTATAATATCCCTGTGATGTACAGGAAGGAGTGGATTTCCAAACAAAGTCAGGTTTCCGCTAGAAATAAGGAAGGGAAATAGGTGACGTTCACTATCTTTCTAAGAATTTAAATCAGATCCTATCATTCTGGTGTCTAAAGCCAATAGCTTTCAGTTGCTCTTAGAGTCAGCAAGTCTACAAGTGCAAACACAACCTCACCTGATCTATCTATGCAAACCAAATCTCGGGCCATTTTTCTGCCCCATCTCCCCTCAATTGCTCTAGTGACAACAGCTTTGAAAAGCTCCCAGATCATCTCTGGATTTGTTCACCTGCTCTCCCATCTACCTGGAGATCTCGCCCCTACAGCTGACCACCTACTACCTTGCTACATTCTGATATTGAGTAGCTGACACCTACTGATAAACTCTTGGATTGAATCACATGTGAAGCTCAGTGATGACACCAGGCAAAATTGTCTTTAGTGATTACTGCTCCTCCTTTTCCTAATTTTTACCCACCTTTTATTCTGACCCTCTGCTCATGGGCCAGATGCGTTCATACAATCCCTCTTGTTATAGAGGTACAAATATATTCTTATACTGTCACGTTAATATGTTCCTAACAAGTTCGTAAGAATTCAAACTGTTACTTTACAAGACGGGGAAGGGAGCAGTGACGGACCTAAAAAACTAACCATGTCTGGGTATTGTACTAAATTATGTAAGATGTGACCGCTGGGGAAACAGGGAGAAGGCTACAACACAGGACCTCTCTGTACTATCTTTGCAACTTTCTGTGAGTCTGTAATTATTCCAAAACAAAAAGGTAGAGAAACCCAAATCAGCCACTGAGGATTGACTTGTATATATCCTTAGTCACCATACTTTTGTATCTAGAGGGCCTCCAGTGGTCTGTTCATCCCCACCGAAACGCGTGAGGTCAGCGAGGAGGTGGAGGTGAAAGGAAGGCCTCGCCGCATGGGCTGGCAGGGCTGGGCTGATCCCCCCTCACGCTCTGTCCCCCCATCCCCAGAGCCAAAAGACTCATCCCCCTACGCCCTTGAGGTCTTTGTTCCAGTCTCACCTTCTCGATGAGGACTTCCTTTGCTTCCTGTCTAAAGGGAGCACTAACCCCGTACTCCGTTCCCTGTCCTCATGTTCCTGCTTTATTTTTCCTCATAGCACTTACCATCTTTAACATACTATATTTCTTACTCTTTTATTTTAGTTTTTATCTCTTCCCACTAGAATATAAGTTCTATGACGGCAAGTGGGTTTTTTTTTTTTTTTAAATTGATTGCTGTATCCTCATTGCCTACAGTGTACACTCCGTAAATGTTTGTTGAATGAATGAATCTTTGTAGGAAATAAAAGCTTGGAAATAAGCTATTTCCCTGAGAGAAGAGTAATTCAAATCTACTCATTCTTGTACAAGAGCAAATCTGCCTTTGAAGCTGAAACCTTTTTCCTGTGCTCGCTCTTCAGAAAAAAGAGGACACTGATGATACAATCTGAGCGGAAGGAAACCGTGCTTCGTTACCATCGTAAAAATTATCTGTTTCATAGACCAGCCTCCCGAAAGGTTTCCAGAGATGGATTATTTAACTTTCCTGTTTGTTATTCTTCATGTATACAAAGGTAAAAAATAATCTTGTATCTTCATTTTAAAAATTTACTCTTTTCTTGATCTTTTAGTGTAACATGTTCAGAATTTGTAAAGCTCTTTAGTTGGCTTAGGTAATTTCTCCCTTGTTTAGAAAAACTAAAAGTTATAAATGCTAATTGTCAGCAGTGGAAACCTTTTTAGACTAAGGTAGAAACTGTTAGCCTTTTATTATTATCTCAATTGACTATCTTTCTAGGTTCTAGAAAGCTTCAGATATTTATTTGGTATTTCACTCCTTAAGTCTAATTGAATTAATGTGATGTTGTATATTCCAGCTCTATGTGAAGAGATACTTTGGGACACAACTATTAAATTTGCTGAGAATATGACTCTAGAATGTACATATTCGTTGATGGACTCCTTAACCCAAATGGAATGGTTCAAGATTAATACAACAAAGAAAGAGTCCATGGCGATTTTCAACCCTACTTATGGTGGCATCATAAGAGAGCCCTATGCTAATAGGGTCTACTTCTTAAATTCAACCATGGCTTCCAATCATATGGCCCTTTCCTTTTATAATGCCTCTGAAACTGACGTTGGCTTCTATTCCTGCTCTCTTTACACATTCCCATCTGGACCTTGGAAAAAGGTGATACGAGTGGTTCAGTCAGGTAAGGGCAAGTTTCATTTTCCTTTTCCCCCACCTACAACATTTGATTCCACAAAACCCAAGTAAAAACCAAAAAAAAGAAAAAGAAAAAGAAAAATCCAAACCAGTTGCCGTGAAGTCGAAAGTTCAAGTAGAGGCTACAATATGCTTTATTATATTTTTGTATCATTTTCTAATTCAATTTATAGATTTTATGATATTATTGTTTTAAAGAAATAATAATGCAAATCAATTTCATTTTTCTTAAGATGTCCTCATTTCTCAGTAGAAGAGTCTCACAAATTTGAATGCAATGGGAGAAAGCACAGATTATATATTGTCTGAATGGTAACTTGAACATAGACTTAACTGATGGTGGCAATGCTTGGGTTCAGGAGCCAGGTACCTCCTCTCTTGAAACTTTATGCTAGTGATGTTGCACCATCCCCTTTCGCTAGGCACTCAGTGTTAACTTCAGCATCTGGATGTTCAAAGTCCTTTCTGCAGCACCAAATCTGGAATTATTGGTGAATTCTGGGCAGGATCCTAATACTCGCTCCGTCTTTCGCCTCATCCAAGTTCAGCTGGAGAGAATTTTAGAAGTTGTTAACTATCATGTTGGGAAGAATCTAATGATCTCTTGAGGCATTTTCTGCTGTACCTAACAGCAACTTTTGGCTTGGTGCTTTGCATGTTAGTCGTTCTATTAATAGCCACATGGCGTGGGTTTGGTAGATTGGAAAGAACTTGGTTTTATAGTCATTACATTCTGTATAACCTGTGTTAGTTGCTCCATCCTTTGGAATCTCAGGTTCCTGAATAGTAAATTAGTATAATAATAACTTTCTCTTTGTTGAATGGTTTAGAGATAATATATTTAAAGATGATAGTCAGAGAAAGGTAGATATTATTATTGCCCGTATTATTATTATTTCTTAGCTTTTGATACAAAGTGACTAATGAAGAAATTTTCAAATGTTGGTCACAGCCTAGGGAAGGAAATATTTTAGAACTGTATGTTTCTTGTCAGGTGTCGTTCAACTTAAACCCTGTGGACATTAAACCCTGAGGGGACATTCCATGACGTATGATAGGATGCTTTTTTTTAAGGCATCCACATCCTAAAAGAACAATATATAGTGTTACCTGTAAGGAATATCAAATGGTGAGAAGGTGAGAAAAAAGTTCCTTTGTTAGGTTTCCCTTTCGCTTCAGGTGTAGCTGAACTCAGGGATAATTTTGTGATTTATGGTTGGGGCTTACAGGGTGTCAATTAGCAAAACCTGTTTTTCATCCACCACTCATTTATAAAGAATTCATGCTGCCACGGAAGTCTTCGTTTGCAGTTGTTTGCAGCCATCTGTTAAATGTGTTTGCCAGTTCTTAGTGGATGGTCCACGTCTGATCAGCTATGCCAATAAAGAAGTGAATTGACAAGGGTCTTAAAGCAGAGTGATCCTTCAGGAGACGGCCAGAACCACTGAGGATAGAACAAGATGGGTCCCCTCTCTGCCCTGTGTGGCCAGCCTTGGCAGTGTTGGCTCCAGATCAGGTGTTCGATTTCTGTCAGAAGGCAACCAGTTGAAGCCAGATAGCTTGATGTCTTCTGAAAGGTCAGGATAGAGGATGAGACAAATTGTAGAGAACTAAACTGTGGGTGCAACACCAAGATAGTGCACTTTGCATCACATATGAAATAAAAAAAGGCAATATTTTCTTATTTTTGTCATTCAGATTATTGCTCCTGCTATTTTTTGAGGGCAGGAAAGGTGAGATCTCGGCCTTACTGGCTTTTTCAGAAACAATGGTGATGTTTTCAGTCAGTCTCCCACCAGAGCAAGGGGCCCTGACCTTCCATGTCGTTTGAATTCTCCGTGATGGCATCCTTAAACATGTTCATGACGCTGTTGTGCATTTATATTTTAAAGAATGGGTTGAGGTAAAGGTTCAGTGAGAGTGTTCACCCACTTTTTAAACAAATTTCACTTATTTTGTTTTTTTATTGTTGTTAAGAATATACACAGTAAAACATTTACCAACTCAACAGTTTCTACATGTACAATTCAGTGACCTTGATTACATTCTTCAAGTTGTGCAGCCATTCTCACTCTCCCTGAGTTGTTCCTCGCTCATTAACATAAACTGCCTGTCTGCTAAGATTCCTCTTAGTCTTTCAAGTTGCTGTTGTCAATTTGATCCCATATAGATAGGTCTCAGAAGAGCATAATGCTCAAGGCAGACAGTTTTTACTAGTTAAGCTAAACTATTTTTTTCTTATTGTTGGCCCTCTAGTCCTGTCTAATCTCTGACTAAGTGTGAACCTCAGGACTGACTTCAGTACTGAGTTGAAAGGGTGTCCAGGGGCCATACTCTCGGGGTTTCTCTGCCAGACCAGCAAGCCTGGTCTTCTTTTTTTAGGGTGGGGGGAGTTGTTTTGTTTTAGGAAGAATTTAGGGGATATTTTTGGTTTAAGGTTTAAAGATTATCTCAGGGTAATAGTTTCAGGGGGTCATCCAGCCTCCATGGTTCCAGAAAGTCTGGAGTCCATGAGAATCTGAATATTTTTTCACCCACTTTTGAAATTTGGGAGGAATCTTTTATTTTAAAGTAGGAATAAAGGGAATTTAAAAAATAGAATACCACAAAAACCCATTGCTGTCGAGTCAATTCCGACTCATAGTGACCCTATAGGACAGAGTAGGACTGCCTCGTAGAGTTTCCAAGGAGCACCTGGTGGATTTGAACTGCCACCATTTTGGTTAGCAGCCGTAGCACTTAACCACTATGCCCCCAGGGTTTCCTAAAAAAAAAAAAAAAAATAGAATAGCTATATTTAAAAATTAACCTTATATGTAAAAATCTCTTTTTGTGCTTTGTTGAAAAATACCAAGATTTATAAATACTGAATTTGTGTATAAGGTGAAAGGAAAGCTGAAGATCTATTTGACAGTAAAAAATGAGATTAGGAATCCAGAAATCCTAATTTGTATAACCGATTTGAAGCTCTTACAAGCTTTGAAGCAACTGAGAATTAAGCCATGTGCTCTGGAAATATATTGATTTCTGTTCTTTACTGATAACTTACCATATGCTAGTCTCACGTCACCCCCATCACCCACTTTGATGCTGACAACACCTTGTTTTAGACTGGGCTGCAGTGAGCTCTGGTGACCTCTCCCCAAACCTCAAACATCGCGTGTGTCCAAGACCTGTTCTTTCTGATGATGATGCCTAGGCTCTCTTCATGCCACCATGCTGGGGCCCATGTCTTGTGCTTCCTCCCACTTTTGTTTCTAGAAAGTCTAATCTCAGGCAGCTGTCACTCTGGAAATGATTTTATCAGGAAGTTTACTCTATGGTGAACTGGCCAAGAAAATAATATATTCACAGTGGACCATTCTTTAGCCCACAGGATAAAGTTAGAGCACATGTAATTATATTTATGGAAATTGCTCCCAAAGGGGTGGCTCACCCAAAGTATGTTTTACCTGACCTTTACTGGCTGCCTATTCTGTATGCGCAGGAGAAAGATGTGGCAGGCAGTCTGCTTCTGTAAAGATTTACAGCCTTGGAAACCCTATAGGGCAGTTCTACTCTGTTCTATAGGGTTCACTGTGAGTCAGAATCAACTCGATGGCAATGGCTTTGCTTTTTTTATTCTGTAAGAGGAGTCCCTGGGTGGTGCAAATGGTTAATGCACTTGGTTGCTAACCAAAAGCTTGGAAGTCGAGTCCAGCCAGAGGCACCTCAGAAGAAAGGCCCGGCAATCTACTTCCAAAAAATGTCAGCCACTGAAAACCCTATGGAGCTCAGTTCTACTCAGACACTCATGGGGTCACTGTGAGTCAGAGTGACTCCATGGAAACTAGTTTATTCTATATGAGGTAGCCGAATGCCATCTCGTTTAGTACTCAAGAGATTATAAGGTAGGTAATGTTATCCCATTATGCAGCTGAATAAACTGAGGTTCAGGGTGGTTAACGGACTTGTCCAAGGTTGCTGAGCTGCCAAGTCACAGCCCCAGGGCAAACCCAGTCCGTGCTTCTGAAATGCTGGAAATGAGCTGACGGAGAGTGTGATTCCAGCCCTGTGAATCGGGAAGGCTCAGGAAGGGCAAGGTCGTGCTAGGTCTTGAAGAGTTGGAGGGAACTTTTTAACTCAAAGAATCTCAGAATGAGGGAAGGAGAGAAAGATGGAGAATGTGCAGAATTATTGATGTGGGAGCACAAGATGTATTTAACTCTCTAGCTCACATTTACAGAGGAGGGTTGTAGATTCTCGCTCTGCACATTTGAGTGTCTTGTGTTAGCTACATCACATATTTTTCTCACTTTGTGATCTCCCATGCTCCATACAGTCCATTATCTGTACTTGGGTACAGAGCTGCCCCTCACTGTCTGCCTTTAAGGGTTTTAGTCTCTCCTAGGTTGTACAAGGAGTCGCTGGGTAGTTGTTGTTGTTAGGTGCTATCGAGTCGATTCTGACTTATAGTAACCCCATGTGACAGAGTAGAACTGCCCCATAGGGTTTTCCTTGGCTGTAATTTTTATGGGAGCAGATCACCAGGTCTTTTCTGTGGCAGACCAGCTGGTGAGTTCGAACCGCAAAACTTTTGGTTAGTAGCTGAGAGCTTACTCGTTGCTCCACCAGGGCTCCCTCCCTGGGTGGTAGCCACTCTTACTGTTAGAAGCCCTCCTCTCTACATCATTCATGGACAAACTGTCCTCTGCTCAGGCTACTGGCATTGACACAGCGGCTAAAGCATTCATGCATTCTCTCACGGTTGTTAGTGGGGCTGGGAAGCAAAAGAGGCTCCTTCAGTACTGCCCCTGCAGTGCCAAGGAATCCCATGGCAGAAGGAGATTCTAAAGGCCTTGTTGGCCTCTGTCCTGACCACAATCACCACCAGCATTCACTTTTCTCTTGCCACTTGCCTGTTTTCTAATACTGGGGTGATGCCAGATTTGAATTTGACTTAAAGCTGGGAAGGGGGAAGTGTTCCCGATCTGGCTGGTGTAAACGAGTGTGCAGATTTGTGGGAATGGAATTCACCTATCCGTGGGTTCACTCATCAAGGCTTTATTGAGAATCTGCAACGTGCAGAGTAATGTTCAGATGGTTTGGAGGACAGGACGGCACAGATCTTAGCTCTAAATGTCATGCAGAATATTAGGGGAGATAAAAGTTGCACGTAGCAAATTATAATTTAAGGCAACAAGTTATGTGTTATTGTAATTCAGAGAATAGAATTTACTTTCAACCAGGAAATTAAGGATAGATTCCTTAAAAAAGAGGGATTTGAACTTAACTTTGAAGTGGGTGAGTAAGAGATGGGTGGAGTACCATTCAGAAGAATTGTTTCGGAAAATTATCTAGAAAATAGATGGCTTTGATTTTAGCTTAACCTGGGTTGGAAGGTAAACTTCATTAAAAAAAAAAAAAAAAAAAGACGCTAACAAAAAAAATCTCTCAAATTGAGCCAACACATAGTATTGATCAGCAAATTAATGCAATTAATTGTGGTTTACAATTCATGGCTTGGTTTTCTTTAACATGTTGACTTAATACTTCAAAAAGTCTAGGTTGCTAGATGTATTGTGCACTTTTATTTTACAATCTAAAGATATTTGCACGCTTCCATTTCAGCTTTTGTTTTCCCTGTCCCAAAGTCAGAAGGAGGGAAACAAATGTATGAAAGTGACTCTACCTTATCTATTAGTGGAGCCCTGATGGCATAGTGGTTAAGAGCTACGCCTGCCAAAAGGTCGGTAGTTCGAATCCACCAACCACTCCTTGGAAACCCTATGGGGCCATTCTACTATGTCTTATAAGGTTGCTGTGAGTTGGAATCAACTCGACGGCAACAGGTTCTTTTGGGTTTTATATATTAGTGACAGGTGCAAAGTGACAGAGGAAAAGACTTGGTCTAAAAGGCTTTTGCCTGTCAAAGGAAATTCCAGAAAAGGGTTAAAAAGGCCATGGTGAAGGATTCTTTGTTATTCTCCTTTACAAGGGTCACCAATACACGCCAGCTTGCTTTTGCCTTCTTTCACTTTTGCCGATTATATGCAGCTCTATCACTTTGATTTTTTTTTAAGTTGGATGGAAAACTATTGTTTCAAATTTAATGTTTTAAGAATGAAGTCATAAACACTCTCTTTTGGCCCATTCTAGCAAGCTCAGAAATAAGTCAAAAATTTTCCTTTTTATTTATCTGTGTATGTGTATGAATAAAAAAAGAATTCAGTAAAATGTTACTTACTTTTCTGCAGTTTTTCATTTAAGAGAGAAATGATCTCAAGTAGTACCTATAAGAAATAGTCAACTGATCGTGTCGTGGGGTTGTTAACCAATGTCATAAAACAATATGTGTACTGACTGTTTAATGAGAAACTATTTGTTCTGTAAACCTTCATCTAAAGTACAAT
>NW_004444214.1:1461875-1463498 GCF_000243295.1 Trichechus manatus latirostris
ATTGTCATAAAACAATTTGTATACTAACTGTTTAATGAGAGACTATTTGTTCTGTAAACCTTCATCTAAAGTACAATTAAAAAAAAAAAAAAAAAAGCAGGGGCCAGATTTGCCCCATGGGCTGTTAAAAAAAAAAAAGTCAACTGATGAAACATAAACATTGTAAAGGCTTAGAAATCTCACTCACAGTGAAATAAAATAGTGCATAGAGAAGGCAGATGATAAAGAGTCTTTTAAGACTTGTGGAAAGCAAGCTTATGGCAACTGCACATCTCAAGAGTGAAATTAATGGGCAGCTGAGAATGGAATAGGACCAGCACCTGTGCCAAGTAGTTTTCATTGACTTGCTTTCCATTTGCAACTTCAGGGAAGATCATGCAGGAGAGTACATCTCACTATGGATTCAGTGCTCAGGTTTTGGGGTAAAGCTCTATAATCAAAAATCATGAAGAGAGAAATCAAAAAACAGCTCTAAAACACTGCAGCACTGGGTTTATATACATCATTACATTCCACAATCGAACGGCTGATAAAGTGTAATTACCGTTCAAGCAGCAGTTTGTGCTTGGGTTAACTAGAGTGATGTCTCTGGTTTGTCTGTCTCCGTGCATGCACCTGTCTCCTCTTATTCTACCCACCTTTGTGCCCCGTGAGAACACCCAGCCCTTTACACTTAACGCTGTTATTAGCTGCGGTGAGCGGGCCCCTGACTCATGGTGATCCCATGCACAACTGAATGAAACGCTGTCCGGTCCGGCGCCATCCCCATGACCGGTTGCGAATCAGACCACTGTGATCCATAGGGTTTTCACTGCCTCATTTTCGGAAGTAGATCGATCGCCAGGCCTTTTTTCCTAGACAGTCTTAGTCTGAATGCTCTGCTGAAATGAAACCTGTCCAGCATCATAGCAACACGCAAGCCTCCACTGTCAGACAGGTGGTAGCTGCACATGAGCTGCATTGGCCAAAATCAAACCATGGTCTCCCATGTGGAAGGAGGGAATTCCACCACTGAACCACTCACCACAGCTCCCTTACACTTATTAGCTGTAGGAAATTCCAGAAGAAGACCTTTTTTCCAGAGTTGTTTGAAAATGCATTCAGCCAACCAGAGGAGGGGATGAAATGTTCCATGACCTTCACATGCACAAACTCTACCCTTTTCACTTTTTTAGTAGGTGTTTTTATTTCCAAGATGATTGTAGGGTGGGGGCGTATTTGGCTGAATTTCTAGAGAATCAGTGATGGGTGTGGCTCCGGGACAAGTCTTCCTGCAGGCCCTGAAGACTGTTCGTATGCATGGAGACTACATCGTTCTTGGTTTTTCCTCCTTTAACTTTCAGTGATCAAGACAGTTCACACACCTTCCACTGCTCTTAACCACAGCTGCTTTTACCCAGCACTTCAGAGGCTGTCAACCACAGATCTGGGGCCCATTTCCTCTGCAGAGTGGGTGCTGGTGGGGTGTGGGGTTAGGGGTGGAGAGCATGGCCTCACGCCTGAGTAAGATTCACTATCCTACAACCTTTAGTGTCTATCTGAATGACTGTGGAGTGGAACATGGTCAGCCTAGATGTGGCTGGCTCCTCCCTGCACCATCTAGTTGATTATACTTTTTTTAAA
>NW_004444214.1:1466146-1467907 GCF_000243295.1 Trichechus manatus latirostris
ATTAACATTTACTATGATGGAAACATTTCTAGTCACTGGCATTATGTTTCTTTGAGCTGACACAATGTTTGAAATTTTATCCTTAACATGGTCTGGCTATTATTTTTTCAGTGAAAACAGCAAAATTGAACCAAAGGGAAGATAGCAAAATTGAAGCAAAGGGAAAATTGTTAAACCTTGTTGTTTATATGACACTTTGAGGCTTTGAAGTTTGTTTTATTGGATGAACGTTGATAACAGTAATTTTAAAATTTGTGCAAATCTTTTCTATGTATCTTGAATAGACACTTATTGTTTACCGTGAGGAGAAGAAGAAATGAGTAAGAAGGTCTTTGTTTTCAGGAAGGAGATGTGTACCTCACGCTATGTAAACAAGTGGACCAAGTGCATGTAATGCAAAGTAGAACTTACTAAGTAGCATAGGACAAGGCTGTGGGAAGTTGAGAGGTGACAGAGGTTACATCTAGTTTGGCGAAATCTTGGAAGGTATCCACACTAGGCATGGAAATTGGGTCCTGATTTGAATGGGTGAAGATGAGGGATGGTGGGAAGAAGGGAACTCCAGAAGGAAGATGCATCACGAAAACATTACCGACACGGGAAAGTAAAGCATGTTTGGGGCACATGATACAACAATACGTTTTGGCAGAGGCTTAGGGAAAGGTCAGAGGGTGGAAGTTCTAGGTTTTGTACTTCTTTTGGTGGTGAGTAAAGTTTTCAAATAGTGGAAGCCACACATTAGCCATGACTGGAGCCATGATTTACAGCCATTACTCTGGCAACTGTGTATGGGATGATTTAGAGGCAGGATAGTAGAAGGACGGGAGACTAGAAAACAGGCAGGAGAAAGCAGTGCCTGTGGTTCTGAAATAAAGTTATGAGTTGGAATTGACTCGATGGAACTTGTTTGGTTTTTTGGTTTTGCCTCATGAATGGCCTAACAAGTATGGTCTTCACAATGTCTGTTTACCTTCCTAAAATTCAGGCAAATAAAACTTCTTTCTCCTCAGATTTCACCCTCCCATTCCCAGCTCTCTCTCTTCCTTCCCTCTTTCATTCAATAAATATTTATCGAACGTCTATTATGTGCCCAGGGTCTGTGTGAGGTTGGAGGTTCATAGGAGAACATCCCAGGCCCTGATCTCAAGTTGAACCCTCAATTATAGTTCAATTTGATAGTAACTATAATGTGTGTGCAAGGACAGGTATTAGTTGTGATAGGGTAGCCGTGGTAGTGGCGGTAGTGGTGGGGAAGGTGTTGGTGGTGGTAGGGGTGATGTGCATCCATTGGAGGGATTGTCACAGAGCAATGAAAGGGAATCATTCAGGAAAGCTTCATAGAGCAAAAGATGCTTGAGCCTATTCATGAAGGAAGATTAGAACCTTCCTGGGCTAAGGGATGGTCATGCTGTTAGCAGATGACATTCCTGCTAGGGGAAAATCAGACTTAATGGCACTGATAATGATAAAACAATGTTACATGTACATAAAGAAAACAAAGTGAAAGGGATGTTACTAGACCTGTAGACTCCTCACCATCCACACCAGAGATTGCAAACTGGTGGCACCTAGACCCATTCCATTTGGCCAGCACATTTTTAGAAAGTTGGAAAAGCTCATGTAACACTCTTGATGAACTATCAATACAAGTCTGAGTATTCTACCTGGCAGCATTTGTCTAGGATAAGTAGTAGCTGCCTTTTAAGAATTCCCTAATAATATCCTCTATAAAGACAGATCCAAAGAATTCTTTATGTTTTT
>NW_004444214.1:1469291-1473377 GCF_000243295.1 Trichechus manatus latirostris
TCAAATCGATGCACATATTTTTGGGGGACACAATTCAATCCATGATATTTATCTTCAAGAAATACCTTTTTAGTCTACAGGCACAATACTCCATTGATTTCTCTTGATTAACCTCCTTCTACCCTGAATCACATGTGTCACTTATATCAAGGTTGTCACTTTCTTCCAAGTTTCCCATTAATCTACTTAATTTTTTAGTCCTTAGAAATTTGTAGAGATCAGGTTATGAATTTCTATTGGTTAGTTTCCAAATAAGGAGGGTGATAGAGTCATCACTAGGAAACAGACATTTCTTAAAAAGGTTGGAGCTGATGGGGCAGGGCAGGTACAAAGGGAGAAGAACTTTGATTACTTTTATCAGTTGCTGCTAAGAGACTAGAAAAAAAATCGTGTGTTTGGAGAATCTACTTAGTCAAAACTTCAGTCCTTGTGTATTTACTCACCGCCTCCATGCCTCAATGTTGCCTTCATGCAACCTGACCCTCCTCTCCAACATTCTACTGTATTTGCTATTTTGTTACCATATTTCCCTTTAAAACTGTTCTCAATGCCAATTTTTTATCTGCTCTCATCACTTTTTAAAACCATTTGTTGGGGTGGAATTGAGTTGACTGAAGGGCTACCTTTCCAGCCATTGGTTTTCAATCTGTGTGTTGTGGAACAGCCAGGTCTTAGTTTCTGGATTTGCTGAGGTTAATGGAAAGACAAGTGCTTTGTTTCTGTTAAGGTCCAGCATTTCTGAATCAGGCCCATGAGCTTCCACACCAAGAGTTCCCACCACTCTGTTTGTTTTTAATGTAAAGTATTATAGACATTCAGCAAGTACTCGATGCCTTTTTCTTGACAATGGATCCATTTCTCATTCTTTGTATTAGGCTTTTATTAATATTTTTAAAACATTATTTCTCCTTTTGCTAGAAAAAATTTAAAAGTTTGCAATATACTTGCCACATCTCCAAGGCTGTTTTTCCAGACTTGTATATACCTTAGTGTTCCATTTAATAAGCGATACCTGGCCATTTGTCATGGGGAATTTCTTATATTTGATGAAACTGAATATGTGGGTAATAAAAACAGTGAGGATTCTTAGTAGTATTCCCTTTAGTATAGTTATTCAAAGACAGAAATGGTAGCTTATTTTTAATTTCTACAAACAAAACAAACAAGCAAAAAACACCTGGAAGAAAGAAATCTCTAGGTTAAGAAGACACTGCATAAAGAATATCACGGAGGCAAATCATGCCAAACAGCACTGGATAAAATTTGGAGTGGATAGGTTATGTAACATTTGTGACCTTAGCTTTCATTTACAGTTACTTAATATTGATGGAGTCCCCGAGTGGCACAGTCAACATGATTGGCTGCTAACCAAAAGGTTGGGGGTTTCAGTCTACCCAGAGGTGCCTTTGAAGAAAGGCCTGGTGATCTACTTCTGAAAATTCAGCCATTAAAAACCCTATGGAGCACAGTTTTACTCTTACACACATGGGGTCACCAGAAGTCGGGGTTGACTTGATGGCAACTGGTTTTTAATATCGACTGGTGAGCACAGAAGTCATTAAAGGTCATATTCAAAGACAAAGTAAAGTGAGGAAGGGGCTCACGACTCTTCCTATGAAGGCCAGTGTTATGCTTGACCTTCTGTACACGATGACTGGGTCTATACGAAGGAATTGCTGCTTTATTAATGAAATCGGGTAGGGAAATTAAAAATAATGGTTTATTAGGTATCTTTATTAGGTTCAGAAGCAATCCATGCCCTGAAGGTCCTCACAGTCTAATGGCACAATTTGATGTTCTCACTTCTAACAGGAGTGTCCTCCCTTAGAAGTCAGAGAAAGCTTCACAAAAGAGAGACATGTGAGGAAATTTTCAGGGGTTCCCAGGCAGACAAACCAGTCATGGAGGAGTGAATGAGTGAATGAGAATTTTGAATACATGAGGGTCCTGAGCTGCTTGCTGGACCTGGTATTTATGCGGTGTGGAGGGAAGTGGTGAGTGGTGCAGGCCGAGAGGGAGGTGTAGAGACAGGTTGTCCTTCATGAGACTCCAGGAGGAAGAATGTGATAGTTAAGATTGTGTGTCAACTTGGCTAGGCCATGATTTTCAGTGTTTTGGCAGTTGTATAATGTTGTGATCACACACCTCCCTGAAGGACAGTGGTGAAGGGAAATCCTCCCAATGGGCAGAGCTTCGAACAGTGCACCTGCTTGTTCACTTTGCTTGGATGGAGAAATGGCCAGATGTGCAATCGTATACTGATTCATAGGCTGTGGCCAATGGTTTGGCTGGATGGTCACGGACTTGGAAGAAACATGATTGGAAAATCGGAGACAAGAATTTATTGGGAAGAGGTATGTGAATAGACCTCTCTGAACGGGCCAAAGAAGTGAAGATATTTGTATCTCGTGTGAATGCTCACCAAAGGATGATCCCAGCAGAGGATGATTTAAACAATCAAGTAGCTAGGATGACAAGTTCCGTGGAAACCACTCATCCTTTTCCCACAGCTATTCCCATCATTGCCCAATGGGCTCATGAACAAAGTGGCCATGGTGGCAGAGATGGAGGTTATGCATAGGCTCAGCAACGTGGACTTCCAATCACCAAGGCTGACATGACTACAGCCACTTCTGAGTGCCCAATCTGCCAGCAGCAGAGACCAACCCTCAAGGTGATCGGCCAGCAACCTGGTGCTAAGTTGATTATGTTGGACCACTTCCATCATATACAGGGCAGAGTTTTGTCCTTACTGGAATAGACACTTACTCTGGATATGGATTTGCCTTCCCTGCACGCCATGCTTCTGCCAAAACTACCATCCGTGGACTTACAGAAAGCCTTATCCACCAGCATTGTATCCCATGCAGCATTGCCTCTGATCAAGGGACTTACTTCACAGCAAATGAAGTGTGGCAGTGGGCCCATGCTCATGGAATTCACTGGTCTTACCATGTTTCCCATCATCCTGAAGTAGGTGGCTTGATAAAATTATGGAAAGGCCTTCTAAAGCCACAATTATGGCACCAACTAGGTGGCAATACCTTGCAGCGTTGGGACAGTGTTCTCCAGGAGGCTGTATATGCTCTAAACCAGCATCCAATATATGGTGCTGTTTCTCCTGCAGCCAGGATTTATGAGTCCAGGAGTCAAGGGAAGGAAACGGGAGTGGCATCACTTGCTTTTACCCCAGTGACCCACTCACAAGATTTTTGCTTCCTGTCCCCATGGCCTTATGCTCTGCAGGTCTCGAGATGTTAGTTCCAAAGGGAAGAGTACTCCCACCTGGAGACACATCACTGATTCCATTGAGCTGGAAGTTAAGAATGCCACCCAGTCACTTTGGGCTCCTCTGGATCAACAGGCAAAGAAGGAAGTTACCATACTGGCTGGTGTAATTGATCCTGATTACCAAGAGGAAATCAGATTGATATTACGTAATGGAGGTAAAGAAGAGTATGTCTGGAATGCAGGAGATCCTTTAGGGCATCCTTTAGTACTACCATGTCCTGTGATTAAAGTTGATGGAAAATTACAGCAACCCAATTGCAGTATGACTACTAATGGCCCAGATCCTTCAGGGATGAAGGTTTGGGTCACCCCACCAGTCAAAGAACCATGACCAGCTGATGTGCTTGCTGAAGGCAAAGGGAATATGGAATGGGCAGTGGAAGAAGGTAGTTCTAAATACCAGCTGGAGCCATTTGACTAGTTGCAGAAATGAGGACTGTAACTGTTATGAGTATTTCTGCTTTGTATGTGTGCATCCGATATTTTTGTTTTCTTCACTTATAAAATATAAGATGTAAACAGGGCTAGTGTGTTTTTGGTTGTACATGTGTTAGTTGTATCATGTTAGGTACAAGTATGACTTTGTAATTGCCTTTATTCAGAGATTATGTATGGTTGGAGGAGATGTGTACAGGTGCCAAGTTGACAAGGGGTGGACTGTGATGGTTAAGATTGTATGTCTACTTGGCTGGGCCATGATTCTCAGTGTTTTGGCAGTTGTATAATGTTGTGATCACTTCCCTGTTGAAACTTGATATGTGATCACCCCAATGATGGAATCTACTGAGTGGTACC
>NW_004444214.1:1474763-1476580 GCF_000243295.1 Trichechus manatus latirostris
ATCCTTGCTTCTAAGGAGCATTCTGGCTATACTTCTTTCAGGACAGATTTGTTTGTTCTTCTAGCAGTCCATGGTATATTTAGTATCCTTCACCAACACCATAATTCAAATGCATCAATTCTTCTTTCGGTCTTCGTTATTCATTGTCCAGCTTTCACATGCGTATGAGGCAATTGAAAATACCAAGGCTCAGGTCAGGCGCACCTTAGTCTTCAAAGTGACATTTTGCTTTTTAATACTTTAAAGGGATCTTTCGCAGCATATTTGCCCAATGCAATGCATCGGGGTAGAGAGAGAAATACAGAGGACAGATCTTTCACAGAAGTAAAAAAAAGCAGGTCTGGGAATTTTTTATATAATATTAAATAAGAGAAGGAGGCATTGTTGAGACGATATGTAACTATATTTTATTAGCTGTGTTGTGGATTGAATTGTGTCCCCCAAAAATATGTGTTGCAAATGCTTGTGGTTATAATCCCATTTGGGAATGGGCTGTCTTTGTTATGTTAATGAGGCAGGATTAGCATAGGATGTGTCTTGAGCTAATCTCTTGAGATACAAAAGAGATTAAACAAGCATGCAAAACGTAGGGATAGGGTAAAAGAGATGCCAAGCCACATGAAGATGGCCCAAAAGCAGAAGCTCAGAAGAGACAAGGATCTTCCTCCAGAGCCAACAGAGAGAGAAAGCCTTCCCCTAGAGCTAGCACCTTGAGTTCGGACTTCTAGACTCCTAAACTGTGAGAAAATAAACTTCTGTTTGTTAAAACCACCCATTTGTGGTATTTCTGTTATAGCAGCACTAGATAACTAAGACAAGTTGCACGGGGCATCGGTTTTATCTTCTGCCTGAATGGACGTTTGAAGATAGTAGGGGAAGTGATTTCTATAGGGAATTCTGGCGTTTCAAAGAACATAAAAAGGAGGTTCATAAATGTGAAGCTCAAAGAGAAGTATATTGACAAGGAGACAAGTAGGCCACTTTTTATCAGAACAAATGGAGGGAGAGAAAAGTTCATTTCTAATAGCTTCCCTTAGGTAACAAAAACAGTTAAGATAGTCTTTCGTTCTTCCCATTTCCAGTTTTAGGTTTGAGCCTAGGTGGGAAGAGTGAGAACAACAGTAGATGTTGGTGAGGAGCTAGTTCTTGCTCCTTAAAGGAGCTAATTGGCTCTTTTTTGGGAAAGAACTTCATTTTTTAAAATCCTCATGCAGTCTCTAGTACTATTCAGCAATTTGTATATCTTGTTGCTCGTAGTTATGACTCAGTTATGATAAACAATTCCTTTTTGTCAGACTTAATAACCCTGTCCTACATTGTTCAGTAAAATAAGAAGAAAATATGCTTCACCGAGTGCCATTTATTTCACACAGATAATACGCTTTGTCTCTTCAGCATTTATTTATCTTAAAATGTAGATGGTTTTCTCACCTTTGGTTCTTTCAAAAACCATAGTCATTAGCTTTCTTTTGATACTAGACATTGTTTGAAGGGTTTTATCTACCGTTCCAGATGATCCTTTAAATATTGTGGTGGAAATGAAATATTTTGTCTTATGTGATAAAATTCCCTGGTTCAAGGCTTCCTTCACAATATTTTAGATATGCTCTTTAGCTATATAAAAGGTCATTTTTTTTCTCCTACATTTGAAAAAAGCTTCCTTGCAGCTTTTCTGGAATGCTGGAGTTGTCAGAATTTCTCCAGTGTTCTCGAGCATAATAAGAATGGAGGGGCCACAGCTAGTTCTTGATTTTTCTAGGGAAATAAAGCAGCAAATCAGCTGAATAGTATCCAGTACTCATTTGAAGTAGTGGTTG
>NW_004444214.1:1477895-1483814 GCF_000243295.1 Trichechus manatus latirostris
GTTCTGTCACACATGGGGAAGTGTTGGGTGTGCCTCTTTGTGCGTTTGGTGTGGTCTGGTGTACCCTGGGTGTTGTCTGAGGATTAGGGCACGTCTGACTCATTTTCAAAGTCTGAATCCAGGGGCTCTTAGCAATTGTAAAGCTCTTTTTTCTCCTCTTCAGCATGAATCCAAACTGCTTGTATTTTCCTTCACCAAACCTTCCCCCTGGGACCTCAAAGAATAGTGGTCAATAGATTAATTATTAAACTGGAGCCACGGTCTTTGATTCTTTTCAATGACTTTCCCCCCTAAGCTTTACAAAGAATTAGAGATATGTTTATACAGATAACTCAGGGGATACCTGATGTGTTGGATGATGAAAGTGACAATTTGGAAACGTGTACTTAAACTAACAAGACAAAATCAGGTAGGAAAACATGTACTTCCTCTGCTTTATTTAAAAAAAAAAAACTATATGAGAGGTGTATCTTAGCAGTACACTGCTAATAAAGAGGTAAATATAGGTTAAAATCTACGCTTAACATAGAGGACCCTAACTTAGTCTGGGAGCCCTGGTGGTGCAGTGGTTAAGTGCTTAGCTGCTGACCAAAAGGTTGGCAGTTCAAACCCACCAGCAGCTCTGCAGGAAAAAGATGTGATAGTCCGCTTCCTTAAAAATTACGGCCTTGGAAACCCTATGGGGCCATTCTATTCTTTCCTATAAGGTCGCTATGAGTTGGAATCAACTTGATGGCAATGGGTTATGGGTTAACCTAGTCTAAAGGAGCCCTGGTCGCACAATGGTTGAACACTCAACTGCTAACTGAAAGGTCAGCAATTCAAACCCACCAGCAGCTCCATGGCAGAAAGACCTGGAGATCTGCTCCTGTAAAGATTGCAGCCTAGGAAACCCTATGTGAAACTTCTGCTCTGTCCTATAGGGTCACTATGAGTTAGAATTGAGTTGACGGCACATAACAACAACCTTGTCTGAGGAGAAGGAGTGATCTGAATGCTTAATGGAAGACACGATCCCTGATTCTGAAAGGCCAGAAGCAGTAGGCCAGGTGAAGAATGGAAGGAAAGATGGTGCTGGGAGAGGGAGTAGCTATACTAGAGATCGCACTTGAGGCCAAGTGTGTGTGGTAGATTAAAGGACCTGAGAGTAAGCACAAGGCCAAGAGGAGTGGCAGAGTAAAGGTAAAGCTTGGAGAAAAAAAACAAAAACAAAAACCCAAACTCATTGTTGTCAAGTCAATTCCAACTCATAGAGACCCTATAGGATAGAGTAGAACTGCCCCATAGGGTTTCCAAGGCTGTAATCTTTACTGAAGCAAACTGCCATATCTTTCTCCTGCAGAGCTGCTGGTGAGTTCAAACTGCCAACCTTTCAGTTAGCAGCTGAGTGCCAAACCACTGCGCCATCGGGGCTCCTGAAGTTGGAGAAGTAGGAGCCCATTCTGTTAGGTCCTATAGTATGTGCCAAGAACTTTGAATTTTTATCCTGAAGACTTGAGGATACATCCACAAATCTTAAGCTAGAGGCTTACAGTGTCAAATTTGTGTTTTAGAAAGATTTCTCTGGCTGTATTATGGAGGGGTGGATGGGAGTGGAGCAAGTTCAAGTAAGGAGAACAATTACAAGGCTATTGCTACAACCCAGGGGAGCACGGATGGAAAGGAGCAGGTGGATTTAAGGGAGGAAGAGGTGGCAGAACTTGAGGAGGGTTGAATTTGAGTGGTGAGCAGTGAAGGCTGGCTTCTGTCTGGGCACCAGGGTGAGTGGAGATGCCAATTGGCAGGATAGAGAGTATCAGAAAAATACCACATTGCAGAGCTTCAGAATGTATATGCCCAAGGTTATACCATTATTTCCACTTCCCTTAAAGCAAAATTGATGAGCATATAATGAACGTTCATTAGATACACTTACTGAGTATAAAAATGTTCTTTTGTGTTCTCTGATAAGCAAATATCTAAAAAGTATGCTTTATGCCCTTGGTAGGTTTATAATTTAATAGATGAACTATTTATTCATTACAAAGTATGAAACTAAGTATGCTGGGAATGACTCAAAATATTATCTTGTTGCTCTACTCTTGTCGCTCTACTCTTGTCTGAACACCTAGAAAATACATTTTTTGTATTACTCTGTGAGTTAAACACATCTGTTTCTAGTTGAGATGATAAATGTTTTGAGTCACAGCTTTCTGGTTAACATTTTACTTCATACAGATTAGTCTGACAGCCTTTTTTTCTTTTGTACTATTTCTTTAAAGTATTTATTTTATTGATGTTGAGAATACAGTAAAATATACACCAATTCAACAGTTTCTACATGTACCATTTAGTGACACTGATTATGTTCTTTGAGTTGTGTAACCATTCTCACTCTCCTTCTCTGAGTTGTTCCTTTCCCAATAACATAAACTCACTGCCCCCTAAGGTTCCTATCTAATCTTTCGAGCTGCTGTTGCCAGTTTGATTCCATATAGATAGTTCTTAAAAGAGCATAATACTCAAGGCAGACATTTTCTACTAGTTAAGCCAAACTTTTGTTTAGTTTTAAGATGACTTCAGGAGATATTTTTGGTTTAAGGTTTAAAGATCATCTCATGGCAATAGTTTCAGGGGTTCATCCAACCTTCTGGAGTCCATGAGAATTTGAAATTCTGTTCTGCATTTCCCGCCTTTTGATCAGGATTCTTCTACAGAATCTTTGATCAAAATACTCAGTAACGGTAGCCAGACACCATCCAGTTCTTCTGGTCTTATGGCAAAGGAGGCAGTTGTTCATGGAGGCAATTAGCCACACATTCCTTACCCTCCTTCTATTCCTGACTCTCCTTTCTCTGTTGTTCCAGGTGAATAGAAACCAGTTGTTGTGCCTTGGATGGCCGCTTGCAAGCTGCTTATAAGACCGTAGCATTACACATTTGAATTAGCAGGTAGAACAGAGGCACTAAAACATGGTTATTAGGCCAATTAATGGGATGTCCCATGAAACCATGACGCTAAACCTCCAAACCAAGAAACCAAATCCCATGAGGTTTTTGGTTGTACATCATCAGCCTCAGCAGCTGTTCTGTTTTCTCTTTTATTTTTAATTTAAAATACATATATATTTCATTTTTAGGGTCCAATCAATATTTGGTGGATGGGAGAGTGGAAATGGATAATGGTTAATGTCATAGCAAATTACTAGCTAGGGCTAGAATATTGCTAAGTTCTATTATATAAATTGGTTCCACTTTATTCATTTTAAGAGATACAACTTTATAAGTAACTATGCACCAAATATGTCAGAGTAATGTGGTTTGAACCCACCCAGTGGCTCTGAGGGAGAAAAGACCTGACGATCTGCTTCCATAAATATTATAGCCTTGGAAACCCTATGGAGGCAGTTCTGCTCTGTCCTATAGGGTCACTATGAGATTGAATGGACTCCATGGCAATGGGTTTGATTTTGGGTGCATCAAATTATCCTTTTCCTGAAATATCTAGTGAAGTTTTTAGTTTTGTCAAGGTGTATCACAAACAAATCACAAATCCCCATCTTAGTGGTTATCTCTGGGTGCTGAAAACATCAGGGATTTACTTACATGCCCCACTTAGACAGCCTATTTCAGCCTGTGAGTAAATTATTTTGCTGTTGAATACAATTAATCTATTGACAGGCAAAAGAGATGCTTTATTCCCCTAACTATTACTCTACAACACTGTGCCTTTGAAATGAAACAGCATCGTTGTGACAAACTTCACCTGGATTGAAGTGCATTAGGGTATATTTGTAATCACTACTACTGGCTCCATAGCAATCTGTGATTAGACTCAAAGCCAGAAATTTTATGGCTTTTTGTTTTGTTTTGCTTTTAAAAGGAAAACCCATAAATGTGATAAATGTAATTCCAAGATAATGGAGTTAGGAAGCTATTACTGAAGGCAATTTTAGGGAAAAATGGAGAGTATAACATGATGACTTTAAAATATTTAAAATTATGGAGGTGGAAATTGAATAGCAGATTTTGGAGGGAAGTGTGGACCGTGCAGGGGAAATGGAAATTATCCCCAATTTAGAGAAAAAAAGTTTACAGGAAGATAAAAGAGCCAGGGAAAATGGCAAATGTTGAGTTTATATATTTCAGAAGTAACCATTTCAATTATTTTTTGCATTAAAAAAGTGGCACATAGCGATAAACCCATTGCCATTGAGTCTATTCCGACTCATAGCGACCCTATAGGAAAGAGGGGAACTGTCCCATAGGGTTTCCGAGGAGTGGCTGATGGATTTGAACTGCCATCCTTTTGGTTAGCAGCTGATCTCTTAACCCCTGTGCCACCAGGGCTTAGCACATAGCAATAGGACATACCAATACATAACCCATTGTCGTGGAATCAATTCCAACTCATAGTGACCCCATAGGACAGAGTAGAACTACCCTATAGGGTTTCCAGAATTGTAATCTTTACGGAAGCAGATGCCATATCTTTTTCTCATGGAGCGACTGGTGGGTTCAAACCACCGATCTTTCAGTTAGCAGCTGAGCGCTTAACCACTGCACCACCAATGCTCCTTTACCAATACATACAGGCATATTTGTGGTGCAGTGGTTAAAGATCTCAGCTGCTAATCAAAAGGTCGGCGGTTTGAATCCACCAGCTGCTGCTTGGAAACCCTGTGGGGCAGTTCTGCTCTTTCCTGTAGGGTTGCTGTGAGTCAGAACTGACTCGACTGCAACAGATTTGGTTTTGGTTTTAGAGGCGTATTTATCAAGGCTTTTTCTGATCTAGCTTCAGACAGTACATTTGAGTGGAAACTGTAATCTGAAAAAGGATTCTGTTTCTTCTTCGCTTCCAGTATTTACAACTTACTGCAGCTCTTGGATGAGCTATAGCAAACTTGAGCATCAGCAGCACAGTAGCATCACACAGGCCTCTTTGGTTAGTGATGTTAACATTGGATTCATTTATTAGAGGCTTTTTCATTATTTATTAAAATATCTATACATTTCTGTCTACTTCAACCAAATCTACTACTAATAAATTAAAGCAAGTAGCAGTGATTCTCAACCTATCAGACCCACTGTTCCCTTCTATAATAAATACTTTATAAGTCCCCTTAAGTATTTTGAAATCGTATTCATAGATAATGAAACCTACCTACACAGACTCAGAGGCCTGTTGATGGCATAATCATGTGAAAGGCACTGCAGTGAAGTGTTAGAGGAACATTGGCAGTTCAGTGGTAGAATTCTCACCTTCCATATGGGACACCTGGGTTTGATTTCCAGCCAATAAACCTCATGCACAGCCCCACTTGTTTGTCAGTGGAGGCTTGTGTGCTGCTGTGATGCTGAACAGGTTGCAGCAGAACTTCCAAACTAAGCCAGATTAGGAAGAAAGGTCTGGTGATCTACTTCCAAAAATCAGCCAGTGAAAACCCTGTGGATCACAATGGTCTGATCTTCGACTGATTATGGAGATGGTGCAGGACTGGGTAGTGTTTCGTTCCATTGTGCATGGGGTTGCCGTGAATTGGGGGCTGAGTTGATGGCAGCTAACAATAAGAACAACACCTATACAAATAACCCCAAAAGAATAAATATAAAGCTCTAGCTGTAATACAAAGGAGAAATAACAATATGTATTTATAAGATAGCATATATTTTAATATGAAAATGTTCTTGCACTATTACATGAAAAGATAAATGTATGCACCAATGCTTAGAATCACCATAACTTCTGTGGAGAGACTGGAACACTTATAACTGTTGGTGGGAAAGTAAAATGGTACTACCACTTTGGAAATTGATTTGGCGCTTCCTTAAAAAGCTAGAAATAGAAGTACCATACGATCCAACAATCCCCTCTCCTTGGAATATATCCTAGAGAATTAAGAGCCATCACACGAATAGATATATGCACACCCATGTTCAT
>NW_004444214.1:1484999-1496053 GCF_000243295.1 Trichechus manatus latirostris
ACTAACTTGAATTGTAAACTTTCACTTAAAGCACAACAATTAAAAAAAAAAAAAGAATCACCACAACTTCTACCACTACACTTGAAGTTGGTGACTTGATTACCTTGCATGGCATTTTTAAAAAAAAAAATTTATTTATTTTTTTGTTGTCATTGAGAATATACACAGCAAAACATACATCAATTCAACAGTTTCTACATACATAATTTAGTGACGTTGATTACATTCTTTGAGTTGTGCAATCATTCTCATCCTCCTGTTCTGAAGAGTTCCTGCCTCATTAACATAGACTTACTGTCCCTTAAGGTTCCTATCTAATCTTTCGAGTTGGTGTTGTCACTATGATTTCATATAGATAGTTTTTAAAAAAGCATAATGCTCAAGGCATACAGTTTTTACTAGTTAAGCTACTCTATTGTTTGGTTTTAAGAAGACTTCAGGAGACATTTTTGGTTTAAGGCTTAAAGATTTTCTCAGGGCAATAGTTTCAGGGGTTCATCCAGCCTCCATGGCTCCAGAAAGTCTACAGTCCATGAGAATTTGAAATTCTTTTCTGTGTTTCCCCTCTTTTGATCAGAATTCTTCCATAGAATCTTAGATCAAAATGTTCAGTAATGATAGCCGGGCACCATCCAGTTCTTCTGGACTCATGGCAAAGGAGGCAGTTGTTCATGGAGGCAATTAGCCACACATTCCATATCCTCCTCCTATTCCTGACTGTCCTTCTTTCTCTGTTGCTCCAGGCAAGTAGAGATCAATTGTTGTGCCTTGAATGGCCACTTGCAAACTTTTAAGACCCTAGGCACTACCATGCATGGAATTTTCATCAGTGATGTTGTTTCCAAAATGAACAACTCTTGGTAAAGTTCTAATACTTTGAAGTGCAATATTCCCTCAATTTAAACAGAGTAGGAATAGAATTCATAGAAACGTCAGAGTATGCTAACACAATTCAGAAAAATTTTGTGGACTTTTTCTTGTATTTACTTTCAGGCGAGTCAGGCCTCTTACATTATTCATTGTAATTCCCTTGAAGGTTGTTAGGTTTTGTCCCAGAACTCAAGACATCTTCTTAAATAGAGTAGGTCCTCAGTGGATAGTTATTTGTGTGAGTTTCTTTAGAGCATGGACATTTCTATTTTATTGGGAGTTACACAGTGACAGCCGAATGCAACTGAAAAGCTTTGATTATCATTCTTAGTTAGAAGAGGGACCAAAAATCTGACCCATCTTCCTTTCTTTTTCAATTTCTTTTGGTAGAAATACTTTTGTAAGAGACTGATATATAGGACCCAGGACAATTACTGAACTCTGCAGACCTTTAGTGAGAAAATTGGAGACTGGCAGAACCATTACCAGGAATTGACAATTACGGGCTCAAGTCAAAATCTGAAATGTAATATTTTGCCTTATACATGAAAACAACTGATGTATTGACATACATTGTGCACTGAGAGTTTCTTTTATGGTAGTGCTAATGAAGGAGACTTGGTGGTGCGAGGCTTAAATGCTCAGCTGCTAACTGAAAGGTCTTTAGTTCAAACCCACCCGTGGCTCCATGGGAGAAAAAACCTGGCCATCTCCTCCCTTAAAGATGACACCCTAGAAAACCCTACGAGGCAGTTCTACTCTGTCATATAGGGTCACTGTGAGTTGGAATCTACCTGGAGGCACACAACAAAAACAACAACAATGAACTTGAGCCAAGTCCCTCTTGTTCTTCCCCTTATGCCAGTGGCACTCATTTATGAGGTGATAGACTGTAGACAATCAAAGAAGTTCTTATCAAACTTCTTAGATTGGCTAGGGAATGCAGTTGGTCTTGTGGCTTATTAGCATGTGGTAACCTAATAGGCTAAGAATCACAAAGTTGTTTTGCAAGTGTTACATGGAATATTGTTATAGAAAGGTAGAATTTCAGAGCAGGAAGGCTTTCAATTTCTAAGGTAAGATTTACAAACCAAACACTTGGATGGTATTAGGATTGAATTGCATCCCCCAAAAATATGTGCTCTAAATCCTAACCCCTGTGCCTGTTGTTATAATCCTATTTGGGAATGGGTTTTATTTGTTATGTTAATGAGACATTATTCGTGTAGGGTGTATCTTAATCAATCTCTTTCGAGATATAAAGGAGCAGATTAAGAAAGGAAGAAAGAAAGCACACATGGGGGAAGACAGATGCCACGCCACATGAAGATCACCAAGGAGCCAAGGAATAGAAGCTGAAAAGAGACAAGGACTGTCCCCCAGAATGGACAGAGACAGAGCCTTCCCCTAGAGCTGACACCCTGAATTCAGACTTCTAGCCTCTTAAATTGCCAGAAAATAAATTTCTGTTTGTTAAAGCCACCCACTTGTGGTATTTCTGTTATAGCAGCACTAGATAAGTATGACAGATGGTATTATAAAAATTTATATCAGTCTTTTGAAATAATGCTAATATCACAATGAGACAGCTTTCTAAATTATAGAAATGTCTCTAATAAAAAGGATATATTTCCCCCACCTCAGTTTGTTTCCAGAAAGCTCATTCAACAGCAATAAAAGTATAGAGAAAGCATAGGATGCCAGTTTCTTCCTGCCACACTTAGATAAGAAACATTTCTTTCTTTCCCTTCCCTTCATGAGGTGGTCTATAACCCTCAAGCTGTCTCAGCTGGTCTGAGGTTGCCCCATTTCTCTCGGGCTGGTCCCTTCCTTGATGACATGTAGGCTGAGCACTTGGACACTTGAGTCCTAGGAGAACAGTCCTCAATCCACAGTGCTCCTGCCTGTCTTGCAAAGGGACCACTACCACCTCCTTCTCAGCTACTTCTGACATTTCCCCCTCACTGGGAATTTAAGTGACAAATGACAGAAGTTGTCACTCTAAGAGCAAGATACTGGCTCATCAGTTCTGCTCTAAGGCGGTCTACTTCTTTATGGTTTTTTTTTTTTAATTTTATTGTGTTTTAGGGGAAAGTTTATAGCGCAAATTAGTTTTTCATTCAAAAATTTTATACACAAATTGTTTTATGATGTTAATTGCAATCCCTGCAGTCTATCAGCACTCTCCCCCTTTCCCATTACACCCTGAGCTCTCTGTGTCCATTTGTCCAGTTTTCTTGTCACTTCCTGCCTTTTCATCTTTGCTTTTGGGCAGGTGTTACCCATTTGGTCTCATATACTTGATTGAACTAAGAAGCAGTTTCCTCATGTGTGTTATTGTTTGTTTTAGACGCTTGACTAATCTTTGGCTAGAAAGGTAGACTTCAGGAGTGGCTTCATTTCTGAGTTAGCAGGGTGTCCGGGGTATAGTCTTGGGGGTTCCTCCAGTCACTATCAGACCAGTAAGTCTGTTCTTTTTTTGTGAATTTTAATTTTGTTCTACATTTTTCTCCAGCTCTGTCTGGGACCCTCTATTGTGATCCCTGTCAGGGCACCACGTAGTTCTTCTGGGCTCAGGCTGGTGGAGGCCGTGGTTCATGTAGTCCATTAGCCCTTTAGACTTATGTTTTCCTTGTGTCTTTGGTTTTCTTCATTCTCCTTTGCTCCAAATGTGATGAGACCAATAGATGTATTTTAGATGGCTGCTCACAAGCTTTTAAGACCCCAGGCGCTACTCACCAATGTAGGATGTAGAACATTTTCTTTATGAGCTATGTTATACCAACTGATCTAGATGTCCCCCAAGACAGAGTATTCACAGTTTAATGTATAAACATAGATGAATGAAATTCTAGAGTTGTTTCAGGCAGTTATTGCTTAGATAAAAGCACATGTTTAGAAAATTAAAAACTCATGTTGTTTTCTGGTTATGGCCAAGCCAGTCCTCTTCCCAACTTTAGAAAGCAGAAACTTAAATGGCAAAATAATCTCATCGGTGGTTTAAGTGCATTTATCTCCTCAGTCAAGATTTGTTTTGTTTTCCAAGCTCTGCCAATCTGTTTTCTAAATGCGCTTATATTCTGTTTTTCTTTCTATGATATTCTTGATATTCTCCAGACCCTTCCCTGTTCCTCTTTAGAGAGCCTCTCTCTCTTCTCCACTGCTTCTTTGAAAAGGGCAGGGGTGGAGCCAGGGAGACATCCAACAGCTCCAGGTACAATGTTGCTGCTGGACGCTGGGCCAGGCTGGTGAGATGGCCCATGTCTACCCCTGGTTGCAGGTGCCAGCGTGCTCTGCCCTCTAGAGGTGCTCTACTTTCTCACCTGTACTCCTGATAAGCAGAGCCTCAATTAGACCTGGGGGTACTTATTCTAGTTATAAGAAACCAGTGGATCAAGCGGTTTCAGGTGGCTCCCTGGATATGCTATCCGATAGTTCCTCATTGGCTTATGTTGCTCTCCTGCCTATGGCTGAGGGAAGATAGAAAGTGCATTTGTTAAGAGGTATTAGGTTCAAGTCCTGACTTCTCCTTGCTTCTCTGGCCTCACTTTCATCACCTATAAAATGATGCTAATAATACATAGCTACTAACTGAAATGTCGGTGGTTTGAACTCACCAGCCAGTCTGTGGAAGAAAGATGGGCAGTCTGCTTCCATAAGGATTTACAGCCTTGAAAACCCTATGAGGCAGTTCTACTCTGTCCTATATCCCTATTAATCGGAATCAACTCAACAGCAGTGGGTTATTGGATTGTTGTGAAGGTTAAAATGAAGTAGTATATGCAAAGCATTTTGCATAATGACAAGCAAATTATCAGCACTGAAGAAGTCTGGCTATTGTTTCTTACCTCAGACCTAGAGACTAGATTATCGTCATCCTTCTCGATAAAGATCATGAGAAATAACCGAACCCCTCAGCAAATCAGGGATGACGGTTGTTCTAGCTCTCTGTGGGGAGGATTTTTATACCCAAAATTACGAAGATTTTCATAGTCTGGATATCACAGTCTCAAAACGTATGGAATTTTTATTTGCCAGTTGTCAGGACTAAGGAAGAGAAAGATGTGTGAAGTACAGGCAGCAAAAACATAAAATGGGCACCATTTCAAGAATAGCCAGTGACTCTCATCATGTCAGTACCTCCAATTTTCATGTCTCCTTCCCATAATAGGACTTCAATCATTTTATATCGAAAAGAAGATATTAAAGAAACACATTGAGTAGGTATAAGGAAATTAAAAAAAAAATAGTACACTCAATTGAACAAAAATGTGTTAAGTTCACAGCCAAGAAATATGATTAAGAGATATCTTTTGGTGAACAGTCATTCTTTGTTCAGTATATTCATGAGTAATTTCTATTTTATTTTGAGTAAAGAATGAAAAACACAGTTTATTTTTAACTTCATGCCTAAGTATTTACCTCTTTATTTTAACCAAATGATGAGAAGATAAAGGAAAACATAAACAGGGCCATTTGAGGGAGAGGAGAATGTGACAGTAAGAGCAAGTGCTTTGGACCCGAGAGAGTTGATTGAGAATCTCGGCATCATTTTGAGTGACATTGATGATTACCCAAACTTCTGTGAGCGTCAGTGTTCTCATCTGTAAAGTTGAAGGTGTGCTGGCCTGTTGACATTAAATCATGAATGACTGACTAGGTCTATTCAGTTCCCCTCTATGAGCTTTGATTTTGTGATTGTTCCTTGCACAGGGTTTGGAGATACATCTATTTATGGGTCGTTTTCAATTTGTTTTGGTCCCAGAACCTGGCTGGCTAATCGACTTTTAGTAGCTCATTATTCTAGCTGTATATGTATCAGCACTGGAGGAAATGCTACCGGAGTTTAGCAGCTTTTGCTAATCCACTTCATCCTTTATCCCATCAGGAAAAGACAACTTTGCAATCATCTTCAGCACCCCAAACCTATCTCACTGAAGCTTTTTCTGAATTTTATAACATTTTTGACTTACTATAAAAAACAGGATTAACCCCTGCTTCTCAATATTTACATGTCTCAAGAGATAAAAAGAAATTGTTTCTTTAGCTAAGAAAATGTTGGGCAATTTTGATTAACATCGTTTTGTGTACTCCAGCATGCTGTGCTAACTTACTTTCCTAACACCCAGTTTTGTGTTTATGGCTTTGGTTCCAGCCATGATAGTTCCTTATTATTCTCCTTCTCTAACCAACTGTAGGGCAGCCCCAACGCCTCCATTGAATTTACTCAGTTTTCTTTGTATCATTCAAGATGACTTCACAAAAGCATTCCTTCAGCTCTACCATCTGCCTTGTCTTCCTTTTCTCTTCTAGGCTCCCAAATCCTACTTCCTTCCCTAATAAAATTTTTATTTTGGAGTATCTTTAGATTTACAGAAAAGTTACAAAGACAATGAGGAGAGTGATCATGTGCCCCTTACCCAGTTTCCCCCATTGTTAATGTTGCACGTTGTTGATGTTGTTGTGTGCCGTCCTGTCTATTCCAGCTCATGGCAACCCCACGTGTTACAGAGTAGAACTGCCCCATAGGGTTTTCTTGGCTGTAATCTGTATTGGAATCTTTTTCCTGCAGAGACGCTGGGTGGGTTTGAACTGCATTGCTCTGGTATATTTTGTTCAAACTAAAACACTGACATTGGAATACTACTATTAACTAAACTCCATGCTTCATTTGGAATTCACCAGTCTTCCCATTAAGGTCCCCTTCCAGTTCCATGATCCAGTCCAGGGCCCCACATTGCATTTCATTGTCATGTCTCCCCAGTCTACTCTGCCCTGTGACAATTTCTGTCTCTTGGTTTATATGACCTGACAATCTTGAGTACCAGCCTGTTAAAGCGTCCCACAATTTTGGGTTGTCTGATGTTTTTCTCATGATTAGAGTGGGATTAAGGTTTTTGGAAAGAACATCACAGAGGTGGCATGCCCTTCTCATTACACCACATGAGTGGTACATGCTACATACATGACTTATCACTGTGGTGTTAAGTAGCATTTGTTCAGGTAGCATTTGCTGGGCGTCTCCCCTGTAAAGTTACTACTTTTCCTTTCCATACTCTGTGCTTTGGAAGCGAGTCACTAAGTTCAGCCCACCTCCAAGGGTGCTCCCCCACTTTTGAAAATAACTATTAACACAAAGCACCAAGAATATTATAACCATGTAGTATACAGAGGTTTTAAAGCATGCAAAACAAATAAGTTGAATAGCTCAAGATCCCATTCTTTTGTTTCATTTTTACATTTCCTCTTCAATTCTATTCAGAGGCACACATATATTTTGACTATCATCAAAGTGTAGATGTCATTGATAATTTTTTTTCTCTTCACATTATATCGAAAACATTTCCAATGTTGATTTACCAATGTCGTTATTTTTCATAATTATTATTATGCAAAATAACCTTATTATGTTGCCGGACATTTGGGTTATTTCCATTACTCACTGTTTCAAATAATGCTTGATACCCATCTTTACACTTCTAATGTTTTTTAAATTTTTTTATTTTCTAGGATTGATTTGTAGACATTTTTTGTCTGACTTATAATGAGCATAAATTGAATGTTAAATAAATATACTATTCTCCTCTTTTACTGCTGTGTCTATTTCTTTTATATGTATCCTGAATTTCCTTTTAAATCCAAATAAATAGCACGGGCGCTCCTTGTTTCCCTTCTGCTACCAGTTCTTTCTGTCTCTTGCTTTTCTGGACAGGTCCGAGGATTACAACTCTCCCTGCAAACAGCCACACTCTTGCTGGCTTTTCAGTGTACTTACATTTTTCATTTTAACTTCATTATAACTTGAACTAAATAATTTCAGCCTTTTCTACCTCGGAGGGTTGTGAGAAATATTGCCGACCTTGCTGTTGTTTGAAAAGCACTGGGAGCTCTTTGGAGAGAAGGTATTAAAGCCGTAAATACTGCAATGCTGGCTGGTGCTCAGGGTTGTGGCTCCGGGAGGGGCGGCTCCTGTAAGCGCTTCCCTCGGCCAGCCTGGGAACCAAGACTCAAACTCACACGGGACCTCCGCTGGAAAATATTACTCTAGGTTCCTGGTGAAAAACAGTCACTGTCAAGTTGACTCCAACTCATGGTGACCCCATGTGTATCAGAGTAGAACTGTGCTCCATAGGGTTTTCAATGACTAATTTTTTCAGAAACAGATTGCCAGGTGGGGGCCTTGGTGATCTAGTGGTAGAATCCTTACCTCCCATGTGGGAGATCCCGGTTTAATTCCTAGCCAGTGCACCTCATACACAGCCACCACTCATCCGTAACTGGAGGCTTGCATGTTGCCATGATGCTGAACAGGTTTCAGCAGAGCTTCTAGTCTGAGATGGACTAGGAAGAATGGCCTGGCAACTATTTCTGAAAATCAGCCATTTGGATCGCAGTGGTCTGATCCCATTGTACATGGGGTCCCCATGAGTTGGAGACCAACTTTACAACAACTAACAACAGCAAAACTCACCAGGTCTTTCTTCTGAGGCACTTCTGCATGACTTAAAGCTTCAACCTTTGAGTTAGCACACTAACCGTTTTGCACCACCCGGGGACTCTAGGTTCCTGGTATTATCCACTAACTTGGAAACTGATTTTCGCCTTCAGAGATAGTTTCTCACCCATTTATTCCACATTTATTGAGCAAGTTAATGTACCTGGCATTGTGCCAGGATTCAGACATAAAGAAAGCATACTGTCTCTTAGGGACTGACAACAGTTTTTTAGGGCAAGGAGACATGGCAGCAAACAAATGTCAACACAATAGAAGGAACAGAAATAAAACAGAGGAGCAAGCAGTTAGCCTGTCTTGGGATGAGTATGAAAATAGTTCCTCAAAGAAGGTGGCATTGCAGTTGAGTTTTGCAGGATAAGTCACAATTTTCCTGGAATGGGGAAGAAGGAGTACATCTAAGGCATTCCAGGAAAAGAGATGGCTGATGCCAGATCATAAATAGGGTGTCTGGAAGATTCTAGAAGGAGATGAGACTGGCGATAGAGGCAGATGTAAAATCAGAAAAGATTTAGATAAAGAATATGTACTCTGTCCTGTAGTGCCGGGAAATACCTGAACCTTTTTAAGCAGGTATGTGGCAGGATCAGGTTTGCATGACAGCTATGCAGTTTTGGACGCGGTGTGGATTAGAGGGAGAAAGGGCTAGAATTAGAAAGATCATTTAGGCAACTACTTTAATATTCTAGTTGAAAAAGTAGCTAAGTCTCAGAGGCTTAAATTCTTCCCCTTCATTCTACTTGGTGTGAATGAAAGTCATTCTCCCTGTTGTACAGATTTCTCTGAGGTCGTGTTTAACCCCTCACAGAAGTCTCTAGTGAATGAGTGAAAGAAGGACTAATGAGGAGGCGAAATTTTTTTGCCTCTGTTGTAGCCCATCTTCCCACAGGCACCCCTTCTTCTCTACCCTTTGCTTCCAGGGAACCCTTGGTGCCCTCTGACAGGCGGCTCCCACTCCTTTCTCCCTTCTTGGCTGCAGCTGGTCTGTTCTGGGCCACTTGTCTGTGGAAACTGCTTCCTTTCCCTTCCCCTGGAAAACATTCTAATGGATAATTTCACACCAAAGTGTGGATGCCTGCCAGGAGCTGAAGTTTTTCTGTGCATTTTAACAAGGACTATTAAAGAAATTGAGCTCTAACTGTAGGGCCTAAGGCAACAAAAAATTAGATGACATTTAGGAAGAGGGGCTTTCTTGGAGCCTATTTTGCCACAGTGAAATCCTGCTCCTGTGCAGGGTAGAAGGAGCTGGGTGTCACATGTACTCCTGTCACAGGGATAAGTGAGGACAGCGCTGGGGTTGGGGGAGGCCCCGTCAGCCTCTGGCCACTGGAGGAGGGTCCTGTCTCTGCCATTCATCAGAGGGTGACTTATCTTCCATTCTTGTGACAATTAAATGTGTTAGCACAAGCAACACATTGGATACTGGCACAGAATAAGAACTCATCCCAGATTTATTATTTTACTCTTAAATATATTCTTTTCTTAGTTATCTAGTGCTGCTATAACAGAAATACCACAAGTGGATGGCTTTAAGAGAAATTTATTCTCTCACAGTCTAGGAGGCTAAAAGTCTGAATTCAGGGTTCCACCTCCAAGAGAAGGCTTTCTGTCTCTGTTGGTTCTAGGGGAAGGTCCTTGTCATCAATCTTCCCCTGGTCTAGAAGCTTCTTTGCACAGGGACCCCGGGTCCAAAGGACACGCTCCCTTCCTGGTTCTTCATTCTTGGTGGCATGAAGTCCCTCTGTCTCTCTGTCCGCTTCTCTTTTTTATATCTCAAATGAGATTGACTCAAAATATAACCTAATCTTGTAGATTGAGTCCTGCCTCATTAACATCATAGAGGTAGGATTTACAACACATAGGAGAATCACATCAGATCACAAAATGGTGGACAATCACACAATACTGGGAATCATGGCCTAGCCGAGTTGACACATATTTTTGGTGGACACAGTTCAATCCATAACAGTACTGAAAACTTCTTTTTTAAAAATATATAGAAGACAAAATGCTTAGTGTAGTCTACAATGACAATTCTCTAACATAGCCTATTCTCTAGTAGGTCATGATTAGAGACAGTGTTAATCTTTTGATTCTTTTTCTGTAAAAGTCTGTTATGCAGAAAGTGTACATTAAATTTTGAAATCCTGGGGACCAATTGCTAACATTTTAATAGAAAACAAGCCAATGTTCTTTGGCTGTATTGTCAACTTTCAGTTTCACAAGACCTTAAAATGTACCATTTAAAATTCTTATATCCTGTTGGTCGTTTCTTTTCCTGGATGGAATTGCTCGAAAGTTAGACTTTTTCATGTGCTTCAGCAAACCTTATGGTACTGACTTAAATAAAAAGCATCATTCTCATTGCACCATGATAGAGAGATTAAAAACTTATTTTAGCAGTTGGAATCTGTGAACAGAAGTTACCCTTTGAGAATCCATGGTCGACCCTCCAGTAGACATTCTCAGGCTTTAGCACTGCCATGAAGCAGAGTGTGTGGGACTGGGGGTGGATGGATCATAAAGTTGTTTTGTGTGGCTTGACTGGTATGCTTTGTATTACAAACAAAAACAAAATCCCAAACTGGTTGCCCTCAAGTTGATTCTGGCTCATAGTGACCCTATAGGACAGAGTAGAACTGCCCCATAGAGTTTCCAAGGCTGTAATCTT
>NW_004444214.1:1497713-1498596 GCF_000243295.1 Trichechus manatus latirostris
TTGTCATGATATCCTGCAATAAAAATCATGTAAAGATAATAGTTTATTCTATGCTTATTCTAAGAATTAACACATAGTTAAATACAAGCATAGAATAAACTGGTTTTTATTATTTTGTTACTATATTTTGGATTAAATTAGAGTCAAACTTTTCCTTCCCTCTTCACTCTGACATTCTGGTCCTGTTTTAAGTGGGTTTGCTTTCCAATTCCAAGTATACTAGACTGATGGGTCCACTTGTTGGTGTGATGTCTTCCTGGCCATCGTTTTCAGAGTCACCTCATGTTGCCTAACCTACAGCCTGTGCGGAAGATCAGGTGATCCTAGTAGCCAAGGCAACAGCGAGGGCAAGACAGGCTCTGCTGCCCTCATCTTGGTCTCCATTTTCACCTGGCACCAACTCGTGACTCTGTTAATAAGGAAAGGTTAATTGGGGGGCTACTCTGTGCTTCTGAACCACCTGCCTGTGGGGCAAGGGCCTACCTCTTCCTGTTCTAGTCTGTGTCTGTGGACAGGTGGGTCTGTGCCCTCATGCAGAGGGAGCCCTGTTTCCTGTGTGCACACCTGGCAGGTTATCCTTGGAGGCTCTCTCCACTGACTCATGGTTCTGTCCTTGTGAAAATACACACACTCCTGAGAGGCTTCTGCTTAATACTTGAGTGAACAGGAACATGGGGTTGCTTCCCGGAACAGCAGGTTTTGGTTAGGCAGGTAAAGAAAGCTCCGGAGACTGGAGGAGGGCATCATCCAGAGGAGGGGGAAAAAACAAAATGTGTGAGCACTAAAGACGAACATCAATCCCTTTCCCTTTTTTTACTGTTTTATTTGATTTCCCTTTTAGCTTTTATTTTCTTATGAATTTTCTCCCTTCTCTTTTTTTTTT
>NW_004444214.1:1509576-1510500 GCF_000243295.1 Trichechus manatus latirostris
CATTCTTAACAATTATTGAGGACCCCAAAGTGTTTTTTGTTTATGTGGTTATATCTCACAATATTTACTGTGTTAGAAGTTAAAACTGAGCTAACTTTAAAACACAAGAATTTACAAGGGTGCATCATCCCATTAGATGCCAGAGCCTCTAGAAATATCTTCTGTATACTTGTGAGAGAATGAAAGTGAAAAAGGTAAATTATACCTCACTATTACTACACAAATAGTTTTTACCTTGCAGATCCCCTGAGAGGGACACAGGGATCCCTGGGATCCCCAGAACACACTGTAAGAACCACTGCTTTAGATCTTCAGTGATTCCAGCATTCCAAGAATGGTGGCAGAATGGTGGGAAAATATTGGGGGGCTTTCTTGGTGCCCAGGAATTCATACCATGTGTGGGTCCCTACTCTACCTATGCATAAGGCAATCCTGTGTACCTGAAAAATGGGCCTATTTAATGAAAATTATTTGGTATCTTCTTTGTGGCCATTCAAATCTTGGTATGATTGCTGTTGTTGTGTTGTTATGTGCTATCAAGTCAATTTTGACTCATAATGACCCCAAGTGACAGTAGAGCTGCCCCACAGTGTTTGCTAGGCTATAATCTTTACAGGAGCAGATAGCTAGGTCTTTTTCCAGTAGAGTGGCTGGGTGGGTTCGAACCAACAACCTTTTGGTTAGCAGCTGAGTGCTTCTTAGTTGGTATGATTATAATCTGGAAATTCAATACTCGAAGTCAGTGTTTGAGTCACCAGCCCAAAGCTATTAGAACAGAGTTACTGTGAAATTTAGTCTCTTGATAGGATCACTACCATGAGAAACACCAGGGGGTTTCAGTTATGTTTCTTACTGTATGGTTAACCAAAGAAAACTTAAGGGAACATGCGTGAACACATGCATCCTCTTTTGTATTTACATACA
>NW_004444214.1:1512559-1513515 GCF_000243295.1 Trichechus manatus latirostris
AGTAATTTCTTGTCTTTGTCATAATGAAGCCCTAAATTGTGCAAGCTTCAGGCCCCACAAAACCTGAATCCACCCTTGTGTGAGAGCAAGGAGAAGTGCTGTCTTCACTTCCTGAAGTACCGACATAGAGACTGTGTGGGGTATGTGCTGTGGCCTGAATGGCAACTCAGTGGGAGGAGCTTCTCAGCATCACCCAACTCTGCCTCCAGGCAAACTTCCTCCTGAAGAGGACACGCCACAGAAAATAATTAAGTTTTATTGGTGGCAGAAATTCTATTTCACTTTCTCCTCCTCCTCCCCTTCCCTGCCCTTCTCTCCCTTTTCTGCCCTAGTCTCCTGTCTGCTTCCTCTCTTCTCCTTTCCTTTCTTCCTCTCTCCTCCTTCCCTCCCACTTCCCTTTCTGTCTTTAGTCTTTCTTTCCTCCTTTCTCTCCTATGCCTCCAGTCAGCTTGTGTTTAGGCTTTTACAGCTACTTCTTCCTAAGCTTTGACTGCCCCTTCAGAAAACCAGGAAAAGCCAAATCAGCTGCCAACAAAGTCAACTGCAACTCCTGGCGACCCCATATGTGTCAGAGTAGAACTGTGCTCCATAGGCATTTTAATGGCTGATTTTTCAGACGTAGATTGCCAGGCCTTTCTTCTGAGGCACCTCTGGGTGGACTAAAACCACCAATCTTTGGCTGAGCAGCTGACTGTTTGTACCACCCAGGGACTCTCCCCCTTTATAGACTCTGTTTATATTGCCCAGACTGATGTTTCTTCTTCCATCGGCAATGAAGAAGAAAAGGTTTAGTATAAACATCAGCTTCTGTTGCTGCCATTGCCACAGCTGTGTGTAGTAAGGAGGACACTCAACAGAGACGGGTGATTTTTCGTACATAACCACCTTTTATAGAAGACTGCATCATTGCTTCTTTGTCCCACTTACTGATAGGAGCTATGAGTGAGATAGACGTT
>NW_004444214.1:1515505-1527519 GCF_000243295.1 Trichechus manatus latirostris
CACATAAGCATGAGTTGGACCCAAATTTACTATCAACTTCCTTTGCAGAATGGAAGGAACCATTTGTCTCCTACCTTTTGCTCTCCTGACCTGGGAAGTAATGTGAAATAGCTCCATACTGACTTTCTGAATTTGAAACTTGTCCAGACCCCAGGGACAACGAACTGGAGGAAATGCCTGTATATCGACAGTGACCAAAATTATTCTTGGCCCTCACAATCCTCTGGATTTCCATTAACCATGAAAGGAGTATTTTGAGATCTACCAAAAGAAGGTTGTAAAGTCTTTTTTAAGACTTACTAAGTGATGGGCAGACTACTTTTTTTTTTTTCTCATTCAAAATTTATACACAAATTGTTTTGTGACATTGGTTTCAGATCCCAAAATGTGTCAGCTCTCTCCCCCTTTCCCTTTACACCTCGGTTCCCCGTGTCCATTCATCCAGTTTTCCTGTCCCTTCCTGTCTTCTCGTCTTTGCCTTTGGGCAGGTTTTGCCCGTTTGGTCTCGTATACTTGATTGAACTAAGAAGCATGTTCCTCACGTGTGTTACTGTTTGTTTTATAGGCCTGTTTAATCTTTGGACGAAAGGTGAACTTTGGGGGTGGCTTCAGTTCTGAGTTAGCAGTCTACGGGCTGTAGACTCGGGGGTTCCTCCAGTCTCTGTCAGACCAGTAAGTCTGGTCTTTTTTTGTGAATTTGAATTTTGTTCTACATTTTTTTCCCACTCTGTCTGGGACTGTCTATTGTGATCCCTGTCAGAGCCGGTGGTGGTAGCTGGACAGTGCCTAGTTCTTCTGGGCTCAGGCTGGTGGAGGCTGTGGTTCATGTGGTCCATTAGTCCTTTAGACTAATGTTTTCCTTGTGTTTTTTGTTTTCTTCATTCTCCTTTGCTCTGGATGGTATGGAATCAGTAGATGTACCTTAGATGGCCACTCACAAGCTTTTAAAACCCCAGATGTAGGATGTAGAACATTTTCTTTATGAACTATGTAATGCCAATTGACCTAGATATCCCCCAAGACCATGGTCCCCAGCCCTCTGCCCCAGTAACTCAGTCCCGCAAGGTGTTTGGATGTGTCTAGGAAGCTTCTATGACTTTGCCTTGGTCAAGTTGTGCTAACTTCCTCTATATTATGTGTTGTCTTTCCCTTCACCAAAGTTAACACTTGTCTACTATCTACTTAGTAATTTCTCCTCCCCGACCCTCCCTTCCCTTATAACCATCAAAGATCGTTTTTTAGTGTGTGTAAATCTTTTCTTGGGTTTTTACAATAGTGGTCTCATACACTATTTGTCCTTTTGTGATTGACTTACTTCATTCAGCACAATGCCCTCCAGATTCATCCATATTGTGAGATGTTTCGTGGATTCATCATTGTTCTTTATTGTTGCGTGGTATTCCATTGTGTGTATGTACCATAATTTGTTTATCCATTCATCTGTTGATAGGCACTTAGGTTGTTTCCATCCTTTTGCTATTATGAATAACATTTCAATGAACATGGGTGTGCATATGTCTGTTTGTAAGACAGCGCTTATTTCTCTAGCATAGATTCCTAGGAGTGAGATTGCTGGATCATATAATATATCTATTTCTAGGTTTTTAAGGAGGTGCCATATTGTTTTCCATAGTGGTTGTACCATTTTAGATTCCCACCAGCAGTGCTTGAGAGTTCTAGCCTCCCGGCAATCTCTTCGACATTTGTTATTTTCTATTTTTTTGATTCATGCCAGTAATGTTGGGGTGAGATGGTATCTCATTGTAGTTTTGATTGGCATTTCTCTAATGGCTAATGTTTAAGAATTCAGCTCCTAACCAAAAGGTCGGCAGTTTGAATCCACCAGCTGATCCTTAGAAACCCTTTGGGACAGTTCTACCCTGTCCTTTAGGGTTGTTATGAGTCAGAATCTAATCGACAACAATGGGTTTGATTTGGTTTTAATGGCTAATGATCACGAGCATTTCCTCATGTGTCTGTTAGCTGCCTGAATATCTTCTTTGGTGAAGTTTCTGTTCATATCCTTTGCCCATTTTTTTAATTGGATTATTTGTCTTTTTGTTATTTAGATGTAAGTATCCTATAGATTTTAGAGATTAGACCCTTGTCAGATATGTCATAGCCAAACATTTTTTTCCCAGTCTGCATGTTCCTTTTTACTCTTTTTGTGAAGTCTTTTTAGATGAGCATAAGTGTTTAATTTTTAAGAGCTCCCAGTTATCTAGTCTATCTTCTGTGTTTGTGCACCATTAGTTATGGTTTGTGTTGTATGTATGCCATGTATTAGGGCCCCTTGCGTAGTCCCTATTTTTAAGACTACTAATTTTTAAACTGAGTTTATGTACTATAAGAAGAACAAGGAAAAATGAAATGAAATCAGCTGTCATAGAAAGTTTCTGAAGGAGGCTAGTTTTGACAAACTTCTGCCTGACATGGATAAGAACTGTAGTTAGTTATGTCTTTCTATAGTCTTCTTCCACCAACAAGGCGCCTCAGCTAAACCACCAAGTTTAAAATGAGTCATTGGAAATCAGAGCTGAGGGAACAGGGTAAAACAGATTATTGCGAGTAGCACAAATAAAATATGCACAGGCGGATGGGGAAATTGTATGTGGGTGACTAGAGTCAAATGGCAAGGCTAGTCCAGAGTCTGAGTTCTAAACTAATCTAAAAGGAGGTAGGTTAACTTAAGTGATAATTTGGTGAAATCCTGGATTCCATGTAACAGACAATGCAAAACCACAATCAGTTCTTGAGAAATGGTAGCAAAATAGCATTCAAGGAAGTTTAAATCCAATAGTTGAGTATAGATTAAAAAAGAAAAATCTGAGGCAGATAAAATTAGTTCAGAGTCAGTTGCAATAATCAGTGTAGGAAAGATTGAGCTATCAAAGTAGGCAACCACTCTCACATACTGGGCCTTTGAATCACAAAAAGGAGCCCACAGCAGATAGATAAATTACAAATGGCACCTCCTCTCAACAGGCACATTAGACCAAGGTGCCCCTTCCTCCAGCTGATACAGACCCTCATGGCCTACAGGGCTTGATGGTGGGCTGCAGGAATGAACCTGGATAAGCTATCTCTTATCCACGTTGGCTGGACACAAAGGTAACCTGGGCAAGAGGAGAGAGGTGTCATCAGTGTGATATAAAGGCTAGCCTGGCGTTTGTCACTGCCTCGACACAGTTATTCACGCTTTCCTACTTTGTTCTCTTCCTGTCTTAGTCTCCTAAGGCTACTGTAACAAAAAAATACCACAAGTGGGTGAATTTAAAGAAAAGGAATTTATTGCCTTACAGATTTGGAGGCTAAAAATCCAAATCAAGACATTGACTCTAGGGGTGGGTCCCTCCCTGTCGGTAGCTCTGGATGTTCCTTGGCGTTCTCTGACTTGTAGACAATTCCTCACATGATTTCTTCCCCCTGTGTATGTCTGTGTGTCTCTTCTGCTCTTTTTATGACACCACTCAGAAGGGATTAGGTTTAGAACCCACCCTACTCCTGTATGACCTCATTGATATAACAAAAGAAAACCCCTATTTCTAAGCAGGTCATATTTACAGGTGAGATTTCAACATAACTTTTGGGAAGATGCAATTTAATCTATAATACTAAGCAATTTATTAATTCTCACCACTTTTATCTCCTTTGTGCCAGTTTTGTTCATGTCTCACAGCCTCCATGTTGTTTTCACATTAGCTTTAACTGCTTCCCCATCATTGAACTCTTTAGTGTCTTGCATTTCTCAAGCTTTAGTAACTTGGAAATCACTACCCTCATGTGACTGAAAAATTGCTTCTATTTGCTATGGTTCAGATTCTTATTATATTAGAAATTACTTGAGATTAGAACTCATGGATCTCTGTTTAGGGTTGTCCAAGTGTCTTTTGAGAATATAGTCAATACATGTTCTTGATGGATTCTGTATTACTATTTCTATTTATTCTAGTAGGGGCTACATCCCTTTTATTAAGTTTTCTAGCTTGATTATTTATAGATTTTCTTTATCAACATTTAACATTTGAGGATTAGTGATTGCTGATCAGAGACACCTAAATGTTCAGAAGATCAATTGCAGTGTGTGGGTAGAAAATTATTGTGAACTTTTGTTTCCATATATGAATTTTTTAAAAAGTCTATTTCCTTCTTTAACTTTCTTTTTTTTATTTTACAATTTTTATGTAAATGGTACAAAATTGCTTTCCACTAGAACTGGAGGATGGGGCCTGTAAATTAAGATTACCACAGATGTATTCACAGGGAAATAATAGGCCACAGCCAAGAGACTCTTCACATGTATTTCCTCTGTGAGACAGAGGCAAAGAGGTAGAATCAGCAAATCGAGTGGTTGTTGTGAGGTGCTGTCAAGTCAGTTCTGACTCGTAGCAACACTATATAAAACAGAACGAAACACTGCCCGGTCCTGCACCATCCTCACAATCATTGCTATGTTTGAGCTCATTGTCGAAGATACTGTGTCAGTCCATCTTGTTGAGGGTCTTCCTCTTTTTCACCGACCCTCTGGTTTACCAAGCATGCTGTCCTTCTCCAGGGACTGGTCCCTCCTGATAACATGTCTAAAGTATGTGAGACAAAGTCTCATCATCCTCGCTTCTAAAGAGCATTCTGGCTGTAGTTATTCCAAGACAGATTTATTCATTCTTCTGGAAGTCTATGGTATATGCGATATTCTTTGCCAACACCATAATTCAAATGAATCAATTCTTCTTCAGTCTTTGTTTTCACTGTCCAGCTTTCTCATGCATATGAGACAAATGAAAATACTTGGGTCAGGTGCACCTCAAAGTGACACCTTTGCTTTTCAATACTTTAAAGAGGTCTTTTGCAGCAGATTTGCCCAGTACAATATGTCATTTGATTTCTTGACTGCTGCTTCCATGGATGTTGATTGTGGATCCAAATAAAATAAAATCCTTGACAACTTTAATATTTTCTCTGTTTATCATGATGTTGCTTATTGGTCCAGTTTGAGGATTTTTGTTTTCTTTATTATGTTGAGGTGTAATCCATACTGTAGGCTTTGGTCTTCATCAGTAAGTGCTTCAAGTCCCCTTTGTTTTCACAAGCAAGGTTGTATCATCTGTATATCGAAGGTTATTAATTACTCTTCTTCCAATCCTGAGGCTGTGTTCTTCATATAGTCCAGCTTCTTGGATTATTTGCTCGGTATATAGATTGAATAAGTATGGTGAAAGAATACAACCCTGTTGCACACCTTTCCTGATTTTAAACCATGTAGTATCCCCTTGTTCTGTTTGAACGACTGCCTCTTGGTCTACGTATGGGTTCCACATGAGCATAATGAAGTCTTCTGGAATTCCCATTTTTTACAACGTTCTGCATAATTTGTTGTGATCCACACAGTCAAATTCCTTTGTATAGTCAATAAAACACAGGTGAACATCTTTCTGGTATTCTCTGCTTTCAGGCAAGATCTATCAGACATCAGCAATGATATCCCTCATCCCACATTCCCTTCTGAAGCCGGTTTGAATGTCTGGCAGTTCCCTGTCGATGTACTCCTGCAACCATTTTTGAATTGTTTTCAGCAAAATTTTACTTGCGTGTGATATTAATGATATTATTTGATAATTTCTGCATTCTGTTGGATCACCTTTCTTTGAAATGGGCACGAATATGGATCTCTTTCAGTCAATTGGCCAGGTAGCTGTCTTCAAATTTCTTGGCATAGATAAGTGAGTGCTTCCAGTATTGCATCTGTTTGTTGAAACATCTCAGTTGGTATACCATCAATTCCTGGAGCCTTATTTTTCACCAATACCTTCAGTGAAGCTTGGACTTCTTCCTTCAGTACCATAGGTTCTACACTGTATGCTCTCCCCTGAAATAGTTGAATGTTGACTAGTTCTTTTTGGTACCGTGACTCTGTGTATTCCTTCCATCTTCTTTTGATGCTTCCTGCGTCATTAAGTATTTTGTCTATAGAACCCTTCAATATTGCAACTCAAGGCTTGGTTTTTTTCTTAAGTTCTTTTAGCTTGAAAAATGCCAAACATGTTCTTTCTTTTTGGTTTTCTAACTCCAGGTCTTTGTACATTTCATTATAATACTTTATTTTGTTTTCTTGAGCCACTCTTTGAAATGTTCTGTTCAGCTCTTTTACTTCATCATTTCTTCCATTTGTTTAACTAATCTACATTCAAGAGCAAATTTCAGAGTCTTAATGACCTTTTGCTTTCTTTATGTATGATGTCCTTGATGTCATCCCACAACACGTCTGGTCTTCGGTCATTAGTGTTCAGTGCATCAAATCTATTCTTGAGATGGTAGAACAGAGTAGTAGAGGTTATAAATCTTGCTTAGAGATGGCTTTGGGGAGATTACTGACTTTGAGACCCTATGCTCCTGAGTTGGAATATAAGCATACTGCAGAAGAGAAATAAGCTTTGTTTGCTCCCTGGCTTGTTCCTCCCTCCAGTGGCTACTGAGTTGATTCCTACTCATGGTGACCCCATGTGTATCAGAATAGAACTTTGCTCTATAGGGTTTTCAGTGGCTGATTTTTCAGAAGTATATCACCAGGACTTTTTTCTGGGATGCCTCTGGGTGGACTCCAACCTCCAACCTTCCAGTTTCTGCTACAATTTAACCAGTTTGCTTCCTATTGATTTGGATTCCAGAACACTTTCAGGTTTTAGACAGGAGATGTTGTTTTTCTTTTAGGATTGTATTAATCCAGAACCTTCTGTCCCACTCCTATGAATTTATAATAGATGTGAAGATTATAGATATGGGGATTAAGCTGGTAGGCACTGGGCTGCAGATATGTCATTTCTACAATAGAAAATAGTGTGATGATCCTTAGCTTTTTGTTATCTTTACTGACATAGAAAAAAAAAGTGTCCAAGACAGTTAATTTCCAAGCTAGAACCACATGGCCAGAATCCCAATGTGTTGGTGTCACTGTTTGCAAGTTAAAATAGCCTCTACTGAAATGGATCAACTATAATTTTCAACCCAATTTAGTTATGCTTTTAAAATTCTGGGCAATAACTGAGTTCCAGATGAAACATACTGTTTCTAAAATCACAAGTGAGTTGATTACTCAATCATGGCTGATTATGTCATTCTGTCTTTATTTTACAGTTGTCTCTGCTCAAATAAGTTTTTTAAGAGACATTGCTTTTTCATTTTTTTAATACAATCAGTCTGTTAATTTGCTTTGGAAGCCCCACATATAGATTTATTAATTTTTTTCTTATGCAGAAAATCCTAAAATGTTTGCCTTTAGTCATTTTTTTATACATGGCATATTTCTGTAGATAAACAAGATATTGAATTCAGTAGCCATGGTGACAAATTAATATCAGAGAGAAGGAAATGCTTAAGGGTCACGTATTAAATTGATTTGATGACACTGTTATACAAGCCTAAGAAAGTGAGCCAAATGTGTGTAGTTCTTGAAATTCTTACTTAAGATGTATATATACAAAAACAAATAAACAAAAAACCAAACTCACTGCTGTCAAGTTGATTCCGACTCATAAGGACCCTATAGGACAGAGTAGAACTGCCCCATAGGATTTTTAAGTTTGCAAATCTGTACGGAAGCAGACTGCCACATCTTTCTGCCACTGAGTGGCTAGTGGGTTCGAGCTGCCGGCCTTTCAAGCACTTAACCACTGTGCCACCAGGGCTCCTCACAGTCTCCTTTAAATAATGTGTATTTATAAAATCAAGGTAAGTGCTCAAGAAAGATAAATAAGACTAAGAACCATTTGTGCAGAAAGACAAGACACTAAGATTATGGAGACAGCATTGAATTTTTTCTTAACAAGTATGCTGAATCAAAGGTGTTTACCATCCTGTGTTTTCCGCGCTGACCTAGAGACTATTCAGCATTGTGGCCACAGAACAACAACACAATGGCACATAATGAACCAGCAAATGCAGCAGACACAGTCATCTATATCGTATAGGCAAATTTTCCAGCCTATCTTAACCTGTATGTTTCCCACCTGAGGTAAAGTTTTAAAGCACCTAAGTCATTTGGGAAACAAATTTTCCATTACGTAAGGCAAAACCATTGTAGCAAAATTTGTACATTGAGCTGGGACCTCACGTCCCTCGTTGCTATGCTCTGAAACTACAGCAGAGCTGCTTAGGTTTTCTGTGCCTTCAGTTTCTCACTGGAAATCAGACAATACTTCTATTTGGAGGAAGAGTAGTTGCTATTTACTCAGAAAAAGAATTAGAGATCAATGACATGACCCTTTAACTCTCCGAAAATAATTTCTTCCCTAGAACTTTCTTGCTATAAAACAGGGAAAGATTTTCGAAGTACAGAGTATAAAATTGATTTGCACAAAGAAAGCTGAGCATTTGAAAACTCTGAATAACATTACCATACCAAAATTCACCAGATACTTCTTTCTAGTTTGTAGGGAAATGCAACAAACTTCGGGCTCCGATTATTTCCTGTGGTCCTCCAAAGCTACAGTTACTTTGTATATTCATCAACACTAATACCTCTGCCCTTTCCCAGGAAGGCAAGTCCAGCCACAGGAACAAGCATCCTGTTTTATACATGACTACTTCACAATGAAAAGAATAGAAATGAGTTGTCTATTTAACCCTGAGTTTGAACGTATATCCAAAAACCAAAACCAAACCCATTGCCGTCGAGTCAATTCCAACTCATAGCGACCTGATAGGACAGAGTAGAACTGCCTCATAGGGTTTTCAAGGCTGTAATTTTTACAGAAGCAGACTGCCACGACTTTCTCCCAAGGAGGTGCCAGTGCGTTCAAACCGCAGACCTTTTGGTTAGCAGCTGAGCCGTTTAACCACTGTGCCACCAAGGCTCCTTCCTGCATCATTTAGTGAGTCAAAATTTGAAATGGTCTTGAGAATGTAGAGTCTGTAGGCTAACACAGACATCCTCCCAGTGAATTCGCACACGTGTACATTCCATTCATACCTAAAAGGAGAGCTACTATTCTTGCTCTCTTTTTAATAAGGTATGAAAGCAAGAATTGTTTTAAGAGATATATCTACCCTGACCTACACAGAGCTGGCCAGAGGATCAGGATCCATGAGTTTTCTTAGCATGTTTTTTGGTCTAGATATTTAGGTTCTAGATTACTTGGCTTCCTCACTCCCTAACCCCACCCCAGATCCTGATAAAGGGTAAACACTAGGCTTTGTGCCTACTTTCAGCCGCCTGGCTGTGAGAGATGGTCCTAGCCACATTTCTATCATGAGCCTGTCCTAGGGTTTACAGCTCAGCCATAAATACTAGTCACTGACAGAAGCTTAGCCTGGAGAATCACAGTCCAGGAGTGAATTATTCATTCATATATTTCACTGACTTGCTTTAAATTGTTTTAACTGTATTTATATTTTGTGATGGGAGGGAAAATAATGGCTTTATGGATCAAGACACTTCTGTCCTTCTGTGAATCAGCACAACATTGGTGTGTAAGTGAAAAAAAATCAGCAGATGTGGCTGCTGAGAATGGGCAATAATTCTTCCTTCTTTAAGAGAGGAGCTTGAGGGTTGTTGTTATTCAGCCTAAGATCTATTAACAGAACTTGGGAGGAAAAGTGGATGTTATGAGCTATTGATTATCCTCCTAAAGCAGTCATCCAGACCCAATTCCCTTGACTTTTAAGTTTTTGCTTGTTTGTTTAGCCACACAGGGCTACACAAGTTGTGTGGTAACACCAGCCTGGCTCCTAAGTACTAATCGCTCCTCATAAAGCAGCAGGGAGAAGACAGGGAAAGGAGACGGAGACAATACTGGCTGTAGCTAGAACATTCTAGATTGCACCATCTATGGCATGTAACTGAGATCTCTACCTAACCCCCCACTTTTACCCTATTTCTTATGGGAAAGTGCTTGTTCCATGGGCTTCTTAAAATTATCCAGAACTGTTCAAAACAGCATGCATACCATTAAGTCAGGCACCAAATTTGTCTTTACCCACCACTTTATCTGTCATGCCAGGGACTCAGCATGCACTAGAAGGCTCTGTGTTAAATGAATGAATGAATAAATGGATCTGACTCCGAAAGGTCAAATATTATAGGAAGGGGATAAAAAGAGGTAACATATTTCATATCAAAGAATGGCATTTGAAATTTGGATTTATAGTTGACCAGTGTAACATAAATGGTCATGCTTTTAAGTAGATTCTACTTCCAGATTCATGTAATGTAGAGCTTAATGACAGATGACTGCTGAATTGTTAAAGATTCTGAGTATTCTCCTATGAAGAAGCTATCTGCACCCTACCCTTTAAATACAACCACCACCATTTGGTAGATTATTCTAAGTATGCAGACCTTTACATTTTTGTATTTTTTTTTTTTTAATGATTACAAAGCATTTAGGAGATTTGGAAAATACCATATAGTCTAAAGAAACAATTACTTTTAATTCTACTTCCTGGAGGTCATCACTTAAAAATGCTGGCATATTACCTTGCAGGTATTCCCCCCCCCATCCCCCACATACGTTCTATTCCCTAATTGAGGTATTACAGCATATGCAATTCTGAATCCTGCTTTTGAAATCTTTCTTAATTTTAATCTATAGTCAGCACTTTCCCATTTCTTTAAAATTATTTACAAACATAATTCTAATGTCTATGGCAGTGATGGAAACCCTGGTGGCATAATGGTTAAGAGCTACAGCTGCTAACCAAAAAGGTCGGCAGTTTGAATCCACCAGGTGCTCCCTAGAAACCCTATGGGGCAGTTCTGCTCTGTCTGATAGGGTCGCTATGAGTCGGAATAGACTCCACGGCAATGGATTTAGTTTTTTTGGATGGCAGTGATTCTCAAAGAAGGGGCCCCAGACCAGCATCATGAGCATCACCTGGAAGCTATTAAGCATGCAAATTCTTGGATCGAGCAGGCATACTGAGCTAGATATCCAGAGGGTGGGACCCAGCAATCTGTATTTTAACAAGCCCTCCAGACGATTCTAATGCAGGTTAAGTTTGAGAGCCACCAGGGTGTAGTCTTTCCTTTAAGAAATAAAAATTTTCTTTTTGCTATTATGTTTCACAAAACTCTTTGTTGACATTTCTGATTATTTCCTTAGAATAAAGTAATTAATTTCAGAGGTGCAAGTACCTCTGTATAACACACAGAGACAGAGTTCTTTCCAGACAGATTATAGCAGCATTTGCTTCCCTAGTAGTGGTGGCACAGTGGTTAAGAACTCGGCTGTTAATCAAAACGTCGTCAGTTCAAATCCACCAGTTACTCCTTGGAAACCCTATGGGGCACTTATACTCTGTCCTGTAGGGTGGCTATGAGTCAGAATCGACTTAGCGGCAACAGATTTGGTTTTTTGGTTGAATAGCGCTTGAGATTGTCTAACTCACCATGCTTTTCCTTTTATATAAACTTATTATTTAAGTGCATTTTGTTAGGAAGTTGTTTGTATCTTTGCTATTGTCTTATATAACTTATTTTTAATAGTAAGGATATATTAAAGGTACTAACCTTTGTTTTTGGTGATAATTTTGACATACAGGCATTTTTCATTTTGATATGGTCAGGTTTTTTTTTTTTGTGCTTCAGATGAAGGTTTACAGAGCAAATTAATTTCTCATTAAACATTTAATGTTTTGTGATATTGGTTGCCAACCCTGCAACATGTCAACACTTTCCCCTTCTTGACCTTGAGTTCCCCATTTCCATTCATCCAGCTTTCTTGTCTTCTCCTGCCTTCTTGTCATTGCTGGTGGGCTGGTGTACCCATTTAGTCCTGTATAGATGATTATGCTATGTGTGTTATTGTTTGTTTTATGGGTCTGTCTGATCTATGACTGAAGGGTGAACCTCAGGAGCGACTTCAGTACTGAGTTAAAAGGGTGTCTAGGGGTCATAGTCTTGGGGGTTCTCCAGTCTCTGTCAGACCAGTAAGTCTGGTCTTTCTTTGTGAATTAGAATTTTGTTCTACATTTTTTTTCCGCAGCTCTGTCTGGAACCCTCTATTGTGATCCCTGTGAGA
>NW_004444214.1:1532529-1533483 GCF_000243295.1 Trichechus manatus latirostris
GAGCTTTCTGTATAAGAGAGAGGGAACTTCTTTGTCTTTGGCCAGGCCTTGCCCACTTGTCCAGAGAGATTTGGAAGTTTGCTGTCCAAAGAGCTTTGTTTGTTTGTTGCCATGGAGTTGGTTCCCACTCACAGTGACCCTATGTACAACAGAATGACATTGCCTGGTCCTGTACCATCTTCATTATCATTGGTATGTTTGAGTCCATTGTTGCAGCCACTGTGTATTTTGAGTGACTTCCAGCCTAGGGGGCTCATCTTCCAACACTGTACTGGACAGTATTCCATTGTGATCCACAGAGTTTTCACTGGGTAATTTTCAGAAGTATATTACCAGACATTTCTTCCTAGTTTGTCTTAGCCTGGACGCTCTGCTGAAACCTGTCCACCAGGGGTGACCCTGCTGGCATTTGAAATACTGGCGGCATAGCTCCCAGCATCACAGCAACATGCAAGCCACCACAGTACAACAGACTGACAGACGGACTGTGGATCCCAAAGGGAGATGGCAATAAAGGCAATTCTTGAAGTTTCAGTTCAATTACATTCCCAACAATACATATTTATCAAGTTTCTTCTTTGTGTAAAGCACCTCTCAAGGCCCTCTGTTGGTAGGGGGGTGGGTGAGATGCGTCATGGGGAGGAGGATGTAATAAATATGAACCATCTCTGAGCTGGCTGAGCTCACCCTCCAGGGGTGAAACCCCTTGAGTAGCTGCTTGTCCTTTAGGATGTTGCCTCATTAGATTCCTACCACCATCCTGTGATGTAATTAGAACTGCTTTCATTGCCACCCTTGGCAGATGAAGAAATGAACACAGAGAAGGTGAAGGACTTCACTGGAGGTCAAACGGTTAAATCATCAAAGAACCAGGATGAGAACTTCAGATCCTAGACCACTATTCTTTCAGTTAGAGACTGAATTGGAGTGACACATTTTTCCTGATTTTTTTTT
>NW_004444214.1:1535412-1537058 GCF_000243295.1 Trichechus manatus latirostris
TCTCCTGGTTCTCCTTCTAAAAGCTGGGCTAACTGTGCCATCCTCCTGTTTAAAAAGTGTTGTTATTGTTCCAGTGCCCCCAGACTAAAGTTAAAATTCACTAACCTTGTCATTGAAGACGTCTGGGTTCTGACCCCAGCCTCATTGTCAGTTCATATTTTCTACTTCACTTACTCCCCTGATGTTGACAAATTTTGTTAAAAATGTAACTTTTTTCATTGGCTACGCCCAGCTCTTTTCCCATCGGGCATCTACCATAATGTTGCTTCTCCCATATGTGATCTTAACCCTGTGCATAATCTGAGGTGCAGGGCACATGTCCCCACTCTGAGGTCGTCCTGTTTCTCCCTCTCTGCAAATAGACGGGATGTCACCATCTTATCTGCTACTCCTGCCATCCTGCTTTGTATTAATTTTTCTCAAGCTTGTCTTCCCTGCTATTCATAATGGCAGGGATTGTGTTTTATTCATTGTTTAGTGTTTCATAGCATTTAGCATTCACCTTCCAAATAATGGATCTTCAGTAAGCCTTTGTCTAATTAAATTGAAACACAAAACGGTAATTTTACCTCTCTCTCCACCACGAGCTGCCTTCAAGTCTTTCCCTGATCAGAAACAAGCAAATTAGGGTAAGAAGCTCAGGACGTTAGTGACACCAAGGATTTCTCTGCTGCTTTGCCTTGGTTAATAAAAAATGCGCGTTGGTCAGAGATGCCGGGGAGCCACGGGAACACGGGCAACATGTCCAAAAGTGAGAGAGTTAACAGCATGGATGTCTGCAGGTCACAGATGTCAGACATGGTGGTGTTTGCTTCATGAAAATGCATCGCTTTTACACGAATAGCTAAATTGAACTGTAGAATATATTGTCCTCTGTGGTTAAATGTGGTAAAAAGAAGATTAGTGGACAGATGAACACTATAGAGGGAAAAGAAATTGTTTTATCTACCTCAGCACTAGTATCTTGTTACTTCAAATGGGAACATTTTGAAAAACGACCCAAGGGCTTAAACATCGCCCTTCTGAACTCTGCAGCTTCATGTGCACTGACTCAGACAAAAGACACGATATATCAGACAGGGCACCCAAACCAGACTGAGCTCTCACTTCACACCAGTGCCAGAGCCGGAGCCAGTGTGCAGAGGTGGTTGAGTAGTTGCTCTGCAACTTGTTCGCGTTGTTGTCATTTACTGATAAGATAGGAACACTATTAACGGACATGGCTAGGGGAAGTGTGCAGTGCTGATAAACGTGAGAGGAGCCTCAATATATTCTATAGATGGAGGCCTGTGTTTGTAGGGAGAAAGTTACTATTTAGTGAGCCTGTGCAAAATGTTAGACACTGATTTTTACTGTTGTCTACTTTGATGTTCACAACAAATAGGGTGACCAGCTTGTCCTGGTTTGCCTAGGACTTGCCCTGTTTCGGCATTGAAAGTCCCATGCCCCATGAAACCCCTCTGTCCCAGGCAAACTGGAATGGTTGGTCAACCCAGAGCAAAACGCAGTATGTTTGTTGTCTTCATTTTACAGATGAGAAGACTGAACTATAGAAATGTAAACAACTCAGCGGGAAAATTGCAGAGCATAATTAAACACAGATCATCTGACTCTAAGCGCCATATTCCCTTTTCTTCAACACATCG
>NW_004444214.1:1537158-1576771 GCF_000243295.1 Trichechus manatus latirostris
GAGAGAGTTAACAGCATGGATGTCTGCAGGTCACAGATGTCAGACATGGTGGTGTTTGCTTCATGAAAATGCATCGCTTTTACACGAATAGCTAAATTGAACTGTAGAATATATTGTCCTCTGTGGTTAAATGTGGTAAAAAGAAGATTAGTGGACAGATGAACACTATAGAGGGAAAAGAAATTGTTTTATCTACCTCAGCACTAGTATCTTGTTACTTCAAATGGGAACATTTTGAAAAACGACCCAAGGGCTTAAACATCGCCCTTCTGAACTCTGCAGCTTCATGTGCACTGACTCAGACAAAAGACACGATATATCAGACAGGGCACCCAAACCAGACTGAGCTCTCACTTCACACCAGTGCCAGAGCCGGAGCCAGTGTGCAGAGGTGGTTGAGTAGTTGCTCTGCAACTTGTTCGCGTTGTTGTCATTTACTGATAAGATAGGAACACTATTAACGGACATGGCTAGGGGAAGTGTGCAGTGCTGATAAACGTGAGAGGAGCCTCAATATATTCTATAGATGGAGGCCTGTGTTTGTAGGGAGAAAGTTACTATTTAGTGAGCCTGTGCAAAATGTTAGACACTGATTTTTACTGTTGTCTACTTTGATGTTCACAACAAATAGGGTGACCAGCTTGTCCTGGTTTGCCTAGGACTTGCCCTGTTTCGGCATTGAAAGTCCCATGCCCCATGAAACCCCAGGCAAACTGGAATGGTTGGTCAACCCAGAGCAAAACGCAGTATGTTTGTTGTCTTCATTTTACAGATGAGAAGACTGAACTATAGAAATGTAAACAACTCAGCGGGAAAATTGCAGAGCATAATTAAACACAGATCATCTGACTCTAAGCGCCATATTCCCTTTTCTTCAACACATCGGATACACTAGGCTTATTTTTACTGTCTGTCTGTCTACCTGTCTATTAGTCTATATTTGGATCTATTTGGGAAAGCTAACTTTATATTATGGGATAGGAAGCCTTGTAAAGCATGATTTAACCAAAGAGCAAATGTCATAGACCTGTGTCTCAGTTTTCTCATTGTAAAAAAAGGTAATAATAGCATTTATATCATAGACTTCTATTCAGGATTAAATGACTTAATCTGTATCAAACATCTAGAAACATGCATTGCACATTATTTCATCAATAGTGGACTATCATCTATACTGAAACCTTTGTTTATTGCCACATTCATCTGGCCATTTTGCTAAAGAGATTCTTTGCGGTTCGGCTGAAGCTCCACTAGGTTTGCAAAGTGACTAGAAGAGACCATCTGAGGTCAGTATCCATCAGCCGGACAACCTTCCTTAGCTACAGACTATCTTGCCAAGTTTTCAAGATTTTCATGGAGGAATTATAACCTCATCTTAAAACAAAAACAACAGCAACAAACTTTACATTTTGCATGTAACCCATTTTCTCTATTGTTCAACAAGCAATCTTCTCTTTAGGGAGATGTGACAGACAGTCAACATCTCCCCACAGCCATTTTCATATACAGTGAATCCTGTGAGAGACCGAACTCGATGACACTGCCTTGTTTTTCAGGATCTCGCAAGTTTTCTGCTTTTGACAGGGTGCAATCTTACCACTTTTCTGTTGCCTGTTTTAGTGGAAAATTTTTGAGTTTTCCTTCTCTGACAGGTTTATGCCTTACACAGGTCCCGGCTTTTGCAGGTTTTACAGTACTTGGATGTAGTTGTTTCATCTATTGCACTTGGCTACAATTGTCACGTTTCTTCTTTTGTGCTTTCTCTTCTAAGATTCCTCCTGAAGTTAGGTTTCTATGGCTTTCGTTGGAACTGTGGAGAGTTTATTTCATAGTGTGATTCCAGATGACCCATTCAACACAAAGAAGTGCTTCCAGAAGAGGTAGAACCTGATAGTCAAGAGGGAGGGCTGTGGATCCAAATCCTGATACTACATTGACCAACCACATGATTTGTGGCAACTTATTGCTCTTCTCTAAGCTTGAAGTTCCTCATCTGTTAAATATAGCGTGATGATGAAATCTAAGTAAGGTAATGCATACAGGTGGTTTAGAATAACACTAGGAAGATTCTATAAAGCTTAATTGTTGTTATTGTCATCCAAAAAGTTATACTGTTGAAATTCAAAAGATTTTACTTGTGGGAAATCTCTAAGTCCTAAGGTTATTTGGAGTAGGCTGTGAGCTATCTGTGTAATAACCCCACTATGAACCATTCTTTGGTAAAATCGCTGAAATTAATAACTAATTACACTGGCTAGATATCCATTTAATTGCCTTCACCATCTATGACCATCTTGGAGTAGGTAGGGAAAATGAAAAAGATTTCAGGTTAATAGAATTTTGAGTAAGTATGTATAATGCAACTGTGGATAGCTACTTCAACACATTTATTAAGTGTATATGGGCTAGGGGTACAAGTGAGGCGTAGAATATTTGAAATAATAGTAGTGCTAAAGTTTAATGTCTTAATATCCTCTATTGAATATGTATCCCCAGGAGGAGACAGAAAAGAGCTCTATGTCAAGGGTCTTGGGATACACGAAATAAGGTAAGTTCACTCAGAATGGTTATTTTTGTGCATCATAAATGTCTTGTAAAGTCAGTCCATTTTGCAGTTAACAATCTTTTTTTTTTCTTCTTTCAATGACCTGGCCAAGTAGTTGCCTGTAATTCAGGTGACAGCTATTTGAGGAAATAGTTATTTTCTACACTACTTTCCTTTTATCAATACCCTTTGGGACTAAGTTTGTTTCACATTAACGTAAATAAAGGAGCCATTCCACCAACAACATGATGATCGACATTGGCATGAACTGGGGAGGCAGTATGGCACAGTGGGTCACGGACGGGCTCTGCAGTCAGACACACTGTCTTCACATCCCAGCTCTGCTACTTTATTAGGTGTGAACCTTGGCAAGTTGCTGAGTCCCTCAGTTTCCTCTTCTGTAAAAGGGGCATAATAATATTTGTTATGTCATAAGGTTATTGTGAGGATTAAATTAAATTCAACTGCATGAAAGACCCTGAAACAGATCAAACACATAAAAGGACACAATGCATGCTATTTGTTATTATTACTACATTTGAATTAATTTATTAATTAATGGATGCTCAAGATAGTTATACAACTAAAGAACTATCCTATGGTTGTAGGAGCCTGAGAAAGCATAAAATTTTCCTCCTCACCCTACCTTGCTCCTGCCCCTTATTGTTTGATTAAAATAATACTATCAGTCAAATAGAGCCCTGGTGGTGCAGTGTTTAAGAGATTGGCTGCTAATCAAAAGGTTGGCAGTTCGGATCCACCAGCTACACCTTGGAAATCCTATGGGGCAGTTCTACTCTGTCCTATAGGGTCGCTATAAGTTAGAATTGACTTGACAGCAATGGGTTTGGTTTTTGTTTTGGTTTATTGGTCAAATATCTCTCTTTAGCACAAATTTGGTTGTACATAATTTTACAATAAAACATTTTCCCCAAATTCTATCCAAATTGCATCAGTTTCTCTTCAATTTAATTATTTGCAATTGAATTCTTCCTGTCCTAAAAGTTAAAAATTAGAGTTTCTGACAATCCAATACATGTGCTTCAGACTTGTTAATCTATCAGCTTAAGTTTTTTTAATTAAATAGTGCTCTTTGCAAAAAAGAACAAAAAAAATTTTTCCCTAACTAATTCATGGGATGATTCTTTCAACTGCAAAGAGTCAAGAAGCTTTGCCTTGTTTTGTCTGCCACCCTAGGAGGCAATGAAATGGTGCTCTGGTTACATATAACTTTTGGGTCCCCTTCCTCCTTAGCAGTTGACCACTTAATCCAGTTCGAAGCCAAATTTGTTATCATAAATTTTAAGAGAGGAAAGGAACTTTGCAACTTTCTACATTAGCTATCCAACATTTTCAGGATCCTTTTTGTTCTTGTCGTTAGTTGTCACTGAGTTGGCTCCAACTCATGGAGACCTTATGTATAACATAACAGACGTGTAACAGGACAAAATGTTGTCTGGTCCTGTGCCATCTCTTGATTGTTACTGGAGAAAATTAGATAGTAAGCTGGACTTTGAAAGATCAAGAAGTCAGAACTTCTTGATTCTTTTGTTAAGGCAGGCTATATATGTATCAATGACACTTGAACTCTCTTGTTGCAAACACCAAAACCATTATAAATTTCCAACTATCCACCAAAGGACATTTCTCTCCTCTTTCTCTCTTCCCCTCCTTTCCCTTCTTCCCCCTTTTCTTCCCTTCCCACCCCTCTCTCTCTCCTTCTTCTTTCTTTCTCCCTCTTCCCCCTCTCTTTCCTGTAGTCTTTCTATACATATGGGTGGGCTATGTGACTTGGTTAGAGTGGAGAAGATTAATGATTGTATAACATCATCTTGAAAGTGAATGACAGCTTGTTTTTTAATTTTTTTCTTGTATTCAGAGTTGCTTATTTTTCAAGCCATATCACTGTATAATTTAAAAATATTTATTAAGGCATTCATTCAACAGGCATTAATGGGTACTCACTATGGGCAAATACTATACTAGACATTCTAATTGTTGTTAGCTGCCATTGATTTAGCCCGACTCATGGTGACCCCATACACAAAGATACTTTATATAAAAATGAATAAATAATTGTTTTCATCAAAATAGCCTAATATTGGGAGATGAAGCTACATATCTAAACAGGTAATTCATAACACAATATGGCAAGTGCTAATCTAGATTATGCTTGGGTTGCATCTCACACAGAGTCCTGCAAATCAAGAATATGATTTCTAACAGAAGTTCAGTACAATGAAGGAAATATGTTATGCAATTAATCTCAGTGAGAATTTGACCTATATCATGGTTGAATTGAGAAGAGCAGATTTATGTTTTGGGTGTCTATTTTAGCTGCTGAAATGAAGCACATTATTAAAATCCTCTGCTGTTTGTCTTTCTAGACAGCCACCAACTACAGAAGTCCCACCTCAACCAATCAACCCTTGGATGGTGCAAGAGAGGATATTTATGTCAACTACCCAGCCTTCCCTCGTAAACCAAAGATTAGAGCCTAAGCTTTTCCTTGATCTGAGAAAATTAACAATGACTATTATGAACATAAGATCTTCGGACAATCTCTTCTGTTACCCAGGGTCTACCTTAGATATAGGTTGACTGAATTTATTTCATTTGATAGGGAAAATGTTGCGTTACCTAGAAAACATTTTTAATAGAAATGTTTCAGAAAACCTGACTCTAATTAACTTATAAATAAGAGGGAACTTACTGAATGATGTAATGGAACCACCTAGGAGCAGATCTAGCTTCAGGCAAGGCTTATTTACTAGAGCTTAAATGCTGTGTCTAGAATTCAGTATGAGCATAAGCTGGTTTCTGAATCCACTTCTTTGTGTTGGTCTTACTCTCAGTATACTCTACCTTTGTGTTTGTGTTTCCAAGATGGGTGCTGATAACTTATGGCGATCCATACATCCTCGTTTCTATCTGCTAGAAAGTTTGTTTCTCTGACAGAACAAACAAATTGGGTTATTTATCCATCATTAAACCAGCATCATGACCAGAAAGGATATATTGGTTTAAGTCATTTAGGGGTTTACTTCTAGAGCTGGGAGTAAGGCCAAACTACACTACTGAGAAATTCCAGATATTGGAAAGGGGAGACTAGAAGTTGGGGAGGTGATAAATGAATGTTGACTGCAGTGATATTCCAAGATAGCTCTTGTTCACCAACTAAAAAGTGAACATGGGGGTGGATCTAGATTAGTGTAGTCTCTCCCATTTCTAGAATCTACTAGAAGAGTACTTGAAAGTAGAATAAATGAGTGGTCAAGACGAAGATAAATGTGACAGGGAAATCTCTTCCCTTTCTATTCATAAACAAATTTATCTCTGATTCTATCTAGAATTCTTGCCAGAATGTCCAGCCCAGATTTATGAGTGGATGTAGTAGATGGTCTGATAATAACTTCATATTTTTGACATTGAATTTTTTTTGAGAATTACTTTTTAATATACAAATTATCTTAAAAGCAATCAAGTGCTTAGGCCTTTTAAAAATAATCATGTGAAACCTGAATACAAGAAAAAGAAGGATAATAGGAGGTGGGGATATAAGGTAGTGGGGTAGAAAATTGAGGGAAAAAGAACATTGGAAGGGTACAGGAAGCAAGATAAGGCATCAAAGAATCCAAAGATACAGAGAAACTTCTCCTGCTTCACAAGTTGGCAGACAATCCTATTGACGTCATGAAATTCAAAGCATTTAGAGGCATACCTGGTATTGTCCAAATTCTAGATGGAAGCAAACAATGAAAAGCATTTGTGGGACTAAATAAAACTACCATGGTCACCTTGAAACCACAATGGTCATTACCAAATGTAGTGATTATACATCTCTAAAAAATTAATTACTCATTTTTAAAAAAGCTGCATTTAAATATCAAAGTTACAGACTTCTCACAGTAATCTTAAGTGAGACAAAATCAATTTCTCATGTTGACTAGACAGATTCTAGGTTCTAATTTATTATTTTGAGCAAACCAGTGAATATTTTTATGACTTTAGCTTTAAATAGCACACATGCCACACAGATGGTGCGTATATTCTATGAATTATGGAAATTGTGAGTGGCCCGACCTGTTTGAGAAGCTGGAAAAATGACCATTTCCCAGTTGACTTATGCATATGCAAGAAGAGTGAACAACTCTCATTTTTGTTATCTTTACCAGAAGACCCTACATCTGGATTTATGACGTGTTTCCACAAAGATGTTAGTGTAACAGAGTTGACAGAGAAGTTTACAAGAAAATGGTCTACTGTATTGTTAACTGCATCAGACCTATCAAGTATTACATTGCTGTGCCTGTCAGCTTGCACAGTGAAGCAAGCTTAAAGAAACTTGTTGTTGTTAGGTGCTGTTGGGTGGGTTTTGACTCATAGTGATGCCATGTGACAGAGTAGAACTGCCCCATAGGGTTTTCTAGGCTGTAATCTTTACACGAGTAGATTACCGGTTCTTTCTCCCCTGGAGCCAACCTTTTGTGTTCAAACCACCAAAATTTTTGGTTAGCAGAGCGCTTAACCATTGCACCACCAGGGTTTAGCATCATTTAAAGGGCAAACTTTTTTTTTTCCCCTAAATGTTAAAGACAGTCAAAATATTACTTTCCAGAAGATTCTGATAACTAAATTCCCAGTGACTAATATAGGTGATTGCAATATGTGGAAATGTAAATCCTATTTCAGCAGAGAAAATGACTATTGGGGGTGTGAACAGTACAGCCAGATAGTGTTGTCCTGGTGACTTTTATTCATGGTTTCGTGGTAGACTTCTGTGGTACATCACTTAACGTTCATAAACCCTCCAGAACATTTAGAACTTGTCTTTCCATGGGTACTTTAAATTTATTTAAGAAAAATCTCTCACTTAAAAATGTATGAAAACTACCTACTCTGTTTCTTCTCTATCTGTCTTTCCTCTGCAGAGCCCAAGGTGTTTTTCAGTGCTTGGCAAACCTCCTAAGTTCTGTTGAAAATTCTCTGACCTCCCCTGGTGTTCCCATAACTCGGACTGCTACTAGCCTGATGAAATTCAGTTCATTCATTTCCTTCCTCTCGAGGTCTCCACTGAATAAAGCACTTGCATTTTAGCCTCTTTAATGTTATACATTGGAGTCCCTGGGTGGTGCAAACAGTTAATGTTCTCGACTGCTAACTGAAAGGTAGGAGGTTCAAGTCTACCCAGAGCCACCTCGAAAGAAAAGCCTGGCAATCTACTTCCAAAAAAATCAGTCACTGAAAATCCTACAGAGCACAGTTGTACTCTGACATACATGAGGTTGTCATGAGTCAGAGTCAACTTGATGACAATTGATTTATTTTTTAACATTATACATTTATTCACTAGAGTTTTGGAATTCTACTTACTATATGTTTTGTTTTCTCCTAATCTGTTGTACCAACTATCCTAGTTGTTGTTAAGCAAACAGATCAAAACAGGTCCACAGAATTAAAGACCAGAATTACAATAAATTATGTATTAAATCTTTTGGAAAGGTGCTGCTTAGGAGGCAATATGTTTCCTAAGATTCTTTTTTATGTATGCAAGTTAATGTGGATATGCAATACAACCTTAAATAAAAATCTGTGCTTCCTTTGAATGCCTTTATTTTAATATTTACATTAAAGGGATTTGCTGTGTGATGACAAGGTAGAGGGGAGCTGATTAAATGTCATAGCTGGAGAACGTGGTTTTGTCAGAGCCAGAATGCATCTTATTAACCTATGATGACTGTGGGTTGACTATGTGTTTCATCAGAGAGACCTTCAAACGTTATTCAATGGCCTTTATGTACTCAGAGGAAATAGAATAGACATTTCATTAGCTTGTCATCATGTTTACGGATGGGAGACAGGTGGATGAAGACTATAATTCTCACTTAGTGAAAACTCAAATTTGTAGACTGTTTTGAGTAATTCCTTTTATTTCCAAAAACACTGTGCATACAAATTTAAAATACATTGACTGTCAATTTACAAGATAAAGTAAGATAAACATAATTTTATTTTATACTTTTATAAATACTTTTATCATAAATATCCAAGTTATGCTGATTTATATAGAACTGTATTAACTAAAAATTAAATCTCAATTTACAGTAATTTTCCCCAAATTGGTAGGGTCCACTTTGAAATTAGAAATCAGTGTAATCAAAATGCTTCTCTTTGACTTATAATAATGTGCTCTATTTTGTGCTGCTTTTATAAAATTTCAGCTGAAGATAATGAAGAATAAAGATGCTTATAAAGCTTAAGTAGAGATGCTAAACTGAGTACAAAGTTTAGCTTCTTTCCACACAGTGATAAGAAAATATCTTTGACAAATATAAAACAATACAAACATGTAGCAGCATCATTGTTTGATCATTACAATGATCAGTAGTTTGGCCATTATTAAGACGTAATGTCTAGGAAATATAGATGCTTACATTCACGCTTTTGCATAAATTAGTATATTTTTTCATTGGGCTGTTCATTGGAATTATTCTAGTTGATTCTCTGCTCTCTTGAACATTTATCTGAAAAACAAAAACAAATATATTTTTTAAAACGTCTCTATTGCTAATGAGCCAATAGGCAGAACTGTGGCATTTAGAATTAACTGCAATGCTTTCTAAAGAAATTTTATAAATGTTCAAGACTGGTTTACATATCTATTTTCCAGATTCAAAGCACTAACTATTGTGTAAGATTTTGTAAAAAAAGATATAATTTTGGGCTATGGGTGAGAAACGTCTGGGATGGTTCTGGTTTATGCCTGTTGTCCCTGTTTGAATGATAAATTGCATGGTCACCGTATTTAGAATGTGCTGTCTGATTTTAGTCTGCAATTTTGATACTTGTTTTGTGTAGAGTATGTAAATGTTTCCAGAGTCCTTTATGATACCTAAATATATATACCTGGGGCCCTGATGGCACAGTGATTAAGTGCTACGGCTGCTAACCAAAAGGCTAGCAGTTCAAATCCACCAGCTGCTTCTTGGAAACCCTATGGGGCAGTTCTACTTTGTCGTGTAGGGTCGCTATGAGCCGGAATCGACCTGATGGCAGTAAGTTTGGTTTTTATGATACCTGAACATATTGCAGGTATATCCAAAGTATATCCGAGATAGTTTTTTAAATAAATTGGTGAGTAAATGTATAAATACGAGTTAGTATCTATGTCAGCACTCTCAATTGGTAGTCTTGGAATAATGGACAATAATTCATTTTCTAATAGTTCATTTTTAACAATGCTATTGAGATTGAATTTAAATATCAGTTGTCACCAATCCTCCAACTAATAGATACATTGCATATTTTTTCTAGATTTTATACTTTAACATTACTCACGTCTATTGATTTTTAAAACTGCAACTTATGTCCAGACATAGGTATACCTTTACATGAAACATCAATTCTTTTGTAACATGCTACTTCCAAAATTCTAAGTCAGAAATTGACTTTTGTCCACTTGTTATGGAGAACTGCTAATTAAGATGCCATAAAATTATACTGGCTATCATTTGACCTGTAGAAACCAATATTATTAAAGGGAGAAAGCAGTAGATTTGCAGTCTAAATCAGCGAATAAGTAAAGACTCTTCCTGGGATAAATGTGCATGAATTAAAAATATCAGCATCAATTCTCCAAAACTGTAAAGAGTAATGCCTTTTGTTGTATTGCCAAATCTCATTTGTAAGACATGAAATTTGAGAACAAGTTCTGATAACTGACTTTCTTCACTCCTCAAAATTTAAATAATCTCAACTGGATTTATATTTTTCTGAAAATTCATAAGATGATCTACTTACTCAATCACCTATTCATTATAACCTTTATCCCAGACAGTCAAAAGTACTTAGTGACTAAGACCATTATTCTTCAGTCAGCTGATTGGTGAGACTCTGGGCTTTCCAATTTACTCTACTTTTATTACATTTTCTTCATAACAAGCTTTGGATGTGACTTCAGTTGAGTTGATTTACCCTCCTTTTGTTTTTTATCATATGAAATTCATCAGAAGCAAATTTTGATATTCTTTTGTAGCTCATAATAAATGTACAAAGAAAGTACCTTCTGGGACATAGATAACTCTTATAGCTTTTCTATAATTTTGCATGTCTGTTTGATCATTATGTCAATGGCTAGTGAGTAGCTAACTATTATAAAGTTGGGCTATTGATAAAAAATACTACTTTATGTTTATACTATTTGCTATAATTTTCAAAGCTATTTCTTATATTCTGTCATTTGATTCTTGCAACAGCACTAAGATGGAGGCAGGATAAGTACTATTGTCCCAACTGACAATTGAGGAAAACTAGACCAGAGAGATTGTGTGCCAGATTGTGCTATACCGTTTTGATTAAGCTAGGAACTGTAATTCCCATAATCCCCTTTCCTGTATGCTTCTGGGTTGTTGTTGTTAGGTGCCCTAGAGCCAGCTCCAACTCATAATGACCCTTGTACTACAGAACAAAATATTGGCTGGTCTTGCACCATCTTCACAATTGTTACTATGTTTGAGCTCATTGTTGCATCTACTGTGTGAGTCTATCTCATTGAGGGTCTTCCTCTTTTTCACTGACCCTCTAATTTACCAAGCATGATGTCATTCTCCAGGGATTGGTCCCTCGTGATAACATGTCCAAAGTAAGTGAGATGAAATCTTGCCATCTTCGTTTCTAAGGAGCAGAACTGGCCAAAATAGAACTTGCATGAGATGTAGCACGTGGACGTGAAGCACTGGACGTTACATCTTAGTAAATGTGATGATGGACAGGTGCAGGGGGCCCAGCATGTTCCAGCTTGCCCTTGATCTTTCCTATTTCATGCCTGTCTCTTCTTCCTGACAGGTGTCTCTGGTGACCAGTAGCAGCACCAGGCCCATGACTGTGGGTTTGGCTACAGAACCACAGAGGCAATAGCTTCACAGAGACCTCTTACAAGCTTCCCCTTCCTGCTCCACTTTGGTGGCTGTATATGGTTGGCTTGTCCAATAGATCTGTTAGTGACTCCCTTTCTGATCCTCTAACTTCCCTCCTAGACTTTTCCTTTCTTTAGTCCCTTCTAGAATTATCTAAAGTCTAATTCCTGTAATAAAATCCCACATCTCATAACACTCATGGTCACTTTTTTCCCTTTATTAAACCATGACTGATCACAGTAATTGATACCAGAAGTGGTTTCAGGAGAATAGAACCTAAAGGATGGAACATCTGGAATTGGTTTTCTGATCTAACTAGATTTAAAGGCATTAATTATACTGTTACCAGCGATAAATGGGACATTAGTAGTCTGTGCCATGTGATGCCAAAAACATCACTTAAATTACTACCTGTAATCAAATGCCTATAGAATGCTAGAAGGCAAGACTTTGGATGACCAAGTAGCTGTAGCTGTAGAATATTTTAGTGGAAACAAGGAGTATAATGGGAGTGAGTTCGTTGCCTCTAAGGGTGCTGGAGAACTTAGAGAAAGAAAATGATGTTGTTGGGGCTTTAAATTCCCAGCTCAAGAGTCAGCTCAGGAAACAGAAAGCTGTGACAGTTCTGTAGCCATAGGGCTGAGATTTCTGGAAACTAAATCCCAAATCTAATCCTGCCAGTGAAATTTTCACTGGTTGGAAAGGAATGGGTCTCTAAAAATTTGGAATGGGAACATGTGGGCAAACTGTGATGAAGCTAAAGTCCTCAAGTCCTCAAATTTGGCTGAGTCTCCTTTGACAGCATGAGCATCCCTCCCCACCTGTCTGAAGAGTGAGTTTTCTCTTGCCTGAAGAACCTGTAATGACCTGGTATTAGTTTCCTAGGGCTGCCCTAACAGAATACCACACACTGGGAAACTTATAAGAACAGAAATGTACAGTCTCACAGTCTGGAGGCTAGAAGTCTAAATCAGTGTATCAGCTGGATCATGCTCCCACTGAAGACTCTAGGGGATGATCCTTTCTTGTCTCTCTCTCCCAGCTTCTAGTAGCCCCAGGCATCCCTTGGCTTGTAGATGCACCTTCACATGGTCGTCCTTCCTCTGTCTGTCTCTCTGTGTCTCTTCTCCTCGTTTGTAGGGACACCACCCAGACTGGATGACTAGTTTGACCTCAAAAAATTTCAATCAGCATTTAGAAAGAATGGGTGTTTTCATCGCCGTTACCACTCTTGAGCATTTTCCAACTTCTATTGGCTGCATAGACTTGAAAGGTGTCATACATTGTTCATTACTTTCTTCAAATTCATGAAATCAGCCAAACCTACCTGTAGGAGGACATTTTAACAGATCCAAGCACTTCCTCACCCATTTTGATTTCTCTGGTTTCAGAGGAAGACTCACACTCTTTTTAAAGGCATGACACTCTAAAAGTAAAAATAATCCAACAAATTAATCTAGTAAACCAACATGAAACGTCCAGCTGATATTTAAAGATTAAGTTTGAGGAACAGATTCTCTAAACATATTTCTACACCAAAAACCCATTACTGTTGAGTCCATTCCAACTAGATGTGTCTAAATCCAAATGACAAAGGCTCCTATATCATGGAATGGAATGTAGTAAAGGGGCCTGTTGGTCTCTACTTCAGTCAGGACTGCATGTATTTGATTTTGTTGTTAAATATTTGTCTTCCAAATGCTCATTTTCAATAATTTTCTTTGGTTATTAAAGAGTAAGCATAGTGCAGGAGGAAAAGACATTCCCTGGTTGTGTGACATTGTGCAAGCCACTTAAACTCTCTGGGTATCTGTTATAGGTTTAATTGCATCCTCTAAAAAGATATGTTAGAGTCCTAACCCCTGTACCTGTGAATGTGACCTTGTTTAGGAATAGAATCTTTGGAGATGTTATCAGTTAGGTTAACATGAGGTCATACTGGAGTTATTGTTAGGTGCCATTGAGTTGGTTCCGACTCATAGTGACCCATGTATAACAGAACAAAATGTTGCCTGGTCCTGTGACATCCTCATAATGGTGGGTGTATTTGAGCCCATTGTTGCAGCCACTGTGTTAATCCATCTCATTGAGGGTCTTCCTCTTTTTCTCTGACCCTTTACTTTACCAAGCATGATGTCATTCTCCAGGGACTAGTCCCTCCTTATAACATGTTCAAAGTATGTGAGACAGTCTCTCCATCCTTGATTCTAAGGAGCTTTCTTTCTAATCCAGCCTGAGTAGTGTCCTCATTAAAGAGGAGAAGAAACAAAGAGACGGAGAGACAATGGCCATGTGTAGATGCATTTATAAGCCAAACAACTCCAAGGATCGGCGGCAGTCACCAGAAGCTAGAAGGGAGGCATGGAACATATTCTTCTCAGAGCCCCCAGAAGGAATCAACATGGTTATATCCAGCCTTCAGACTCCCAGCCTCCAGAACTGGAAGACAATACATTTCTGTTCTTATAAGCCACCCCATTTGTGGTATACTGTTACAGCAGCCTAGGAAACCAATACAGTGTCACATCCTTCATCTAGAAAAATGAAGGTTTTGATGACCTCTAAGGTCATTTTCAGTATTAATATTCTATGACTATAGCAACACAGTCAACCTAATAAAAAGTATGCTTGATTATAACATAGGGCCAGGAAAACACTGGAAATATGTAATAAATTCTCAGTAACCTTACGGTTAATAAAGGGCCTTCTTTCACTTTATTTTGAAAATAGCAAGCTGGTAAATGAAGAAATAAGTGACATTTTAAAAGTTAGCATCATATGATTGTCAGAATTCTATTTAATTACATAGTTACAGTTAATCACATAATAACAAAAATGTAAGGAAACCATATAATATTACAGTGTTGACAATATTAAATTACTCAGGTGAAAATAATTAGTTGTTCAAAAATTTCAATCATGCGAAGTTTTGGTGTAAAGTAGTATTTTTTTTAAAACTGTTTTACCTTCTTTAAAGTGATGGAGCAAATTTTAATATTGCACATATAAATTATCTTCCTTGTAGCAATAGCATTTGTAAGTTACTTATAACTATACATAAGAAATTGATAACAATAGATTTGGTTTATTTCTTACATAATGAGATATAGAAACTAAATTTAGAAGGTAATTCTTCAACTATATATTTCATGTATTTTTACCAAGGGAAAAAATCACACACACGGATTTTTAAAAATTTAATTTCCTAATTTTATTATTGCCTCATTATTATAATATTTTCTGCTCTGCCAGAAATTCACATTTTGGTTCCAGGGACAGTTATTCTTTTGCATACCATTCCAAAAGGTCATTCAATTAGTATTTAAGCACACACGTCCCCAAACAAATTTATCTGGAATAGATCATAACTAAAAATAAAAATCTGTCAAATCATATATTTTCCAAAAGAAACATATTTATAGTGGGTGTTTTATTTACCAAGGGCCTAATGTTCAAGTTTAATTTTATCAAAATGATCATAAACATTATATTTAATGCTCTACAAACCACATCCCTTTATAATACACAGTATAAGACTTCACAAAGTATATATAAATTAAATAAGGATTTACAGAAAGCAAAACATAATATATATAACTTAATATATTTTAAAGGTTCATAAGGATTAGGATTTTACAAGATGGGGTGCTTCTGTGTGGATCTTAAAAAAGGTTAACAAGTAGGACGCATTCAGAGTGGGTCAAAAGTAAAAAATATTTGTGTGTGTGTGTGTGTTGTGTATGTTAGGGTTGGGGTGGAAGGGGCATGACGGGGGCCTTTGCAGGTCCTGGGAGGTGGCCTGTGGTCTAGAGTAAAGATGATACTGACTTTGTGCTCACTTATTGTCAGGAAGCAGACTGATTTGTTGACATGATTTATGTACTGCCTACTCTAGGTCAAATAATACAGAACTTCTTGTAACTAGAAATAATCATACTCTGTTTCAGGTCTTCACAAGATTTACAGCTCCAATCTCCCCATCCCACTCACTGCTAACTTTTTTTTTGAGGAGGGGGAGAAGAGTAGACATTGTTCCTTAAACTATGCAATAGATATGTAAATACAAATTTGATTAATCAAATTATTTCATATTGACCTATATCATGTTACTTTGAGATTGATATTTAATATCAAGATACTACTATCATTTTATGCTTCATTTTCTCTGCATTTTAGCCCCTCTGTCAAATAGTTAATTATTTGGAACCAACATAAAGACCTTCTCAAGATGTTTTCTTTAAGAAAAATTCTTTAGTGGCTTTTTTTTTTTTTTTTAAAATCATCTATCCCAATCTTCTTCTTTTCCTCAATTTGAGTTTTTTAAACTTCTGATTCTTGGAAATAAGCAACTCTTATGAGGCTGTGGGTCACCTGAATGAATTAAGATAGCAGTCAAATTCCAACATTAGCACAACTACAGGGTCAAGGCATATACCTGTGCCACTGAATGCACAATACTGTGTCTACAACAAGGGTCGATGTTCTCTTTAAGTCCAAAACGCCTCCTACAGGCATGAAAAAGATTGAGGAAACTCATTGTATCAACTACTAAAACTGGCCCAAAACAACTATTAGAACATTTAAATTCATCCATTCTTCTGACAGCTGGAATATGGAATATAGAATAGAAAAACAGGTATAGATGATGTGATAAAAACTTATTAGTCAAACAGAATTTTAGGAGGAAATGGAGAATTTCTATTACAAATGTATTTTTTCTCTCCTTTAAATGTTTATAAGGGATTAAAATCTTAAAATGGGGTAGTGGGGGAGTGCCTGAAAATCTCAAGTAAAACATGGTTTTAACAAAATGTTGTGATTTTAGCTTATTCTTTATTTATCTAAACTTCATTTAATTTAAATAATTGCCTACTAAAGTTTATAAGGAAAAACTTGATGTGTATTTTAATGTAAAAAACATTTACCGAAAATCCTTGGAAAATGAAATCTTTTCAAAGTTCACGTGAAAAAAAAATGTAGCACTGTTGTCCATTATTTAACAAAGTTTTGACAAACGCGCTAAATAATTACACCATAAAGTGCCACAGAGTGATAAAGACCCCAAAATAATAATCACAATTAAAATATAAGTTAGTAGGAATACAAAACACACTCACTTAATTTTTTCTTTTTGACAGTCATGTAGGATAAAAATTTTTGAATTTCAAACAAAGAACTGGATGGTAATTCAAGAGTCAGTAAAGCTTATAAAATTCGTTCATGACTTACAACAGCATGGTGACATGAGTTAAGTCATATCAATTGCCCCATAAAGCAAACTTTCCATTGATATAATTGGCCATGAGTCCAGCAAGAATTAGAACATCTGAAAAATACAGGAAAACACTTGAATGCACAGGGCTTATTTCTCTAGAGGCCCTATGATATTTCTCAACTTCTGTGTCTAACTGGGAGACAAGATCGTGTCAAGGAAACTTTCCTAGATGAGGATCTTGGAAGTAGGTCAAACTATTCCTGGCCTTTTCTGTGCCTTTGACCAAATCACAACATGCATGGGTTTGTTTTTTACATGACCTTTGAGGTGGCTTCCAGAGCTGGCATTCTGCCTATTTACACAATGAGCCCAACACCCCATGATACTTCCATCAGAGTCTACAAATTACCTAATGCCTCCTTTAGTTATAATAATTGTAGAATGTATACAAACAAGATTCACATTCTTGAGTAGGAAAGTATGATTTGTGGTAGTTCCATGGAGAAAAAGAGGGATTAATCATTCAAATTATATTTACAGAGAATACACACATGAGTTTGCTCATCTCTTCTCAGATATTTATCCCTATCCAGTCTCACTGATGATATATCTTCATGATGAAACTCCAATGTGGCTGACCAAACAAAAATGATTCCTGTGTTACTGAAGATACAGTTACTCAGGATTTTATACACATTCTTTTTTGTTAAATAATTTTCACTAAATTGAAAGAAGCATGCTTGTTGGTAATATGTCTTCTTTCTGTGGTTACTTCAACACATGATATAACTGATTGATGTCCTCCTTTAATTATATACTTCATACAAGGTTAAACTAGCGAGAAGACCAAGTCTGTGACACGGTGAAAATGTTAGGAAAGTGGAGTCCATGTGTTAGTCTGGATGTTTCACTGAAGTCTTTATAATTTTATCCAAATCCTTGCCCTTCCAACTACTTCCCATCCTCGCTCTCCACCCCCTCCATGGGAAATTGCACCACATAAATTTCATAGCCTACAAATATGTACTATATAAATTTCTTTGGCTAGAAATTAATTTGTGTGGCATATCCCTTATTGTTATAATTATTAATACACATCAAGTGGCAAATTATTGTTTTGAGAAAGCCAAGCCTGAGGGATTATAAAGTATAGTTAGTGATTAAGTAATTTGAAATTTTAAGATATCTATAAATATGACTTGTTAATAGGATTGGAGAAATATGTATAATTTTCACTTCGAGCAGTTTTTAGTATAATAATTTTTTATAAAACATGAAGTATTAAAGGCCCAAAACTCAGCCCCACTGAATGTATTTTTCCATTTATTGTGCTATGTTATAATAGTCGAAACTGGACTACATTTTTTTATACGAGTATAATTTGTTCAGCTTGTTTTCGCTGTAGCGTTAATGGCTGGTTTTAGTAAATGGCTCAAATAATCTAGGGAGTAGGGTACTCATGCTGTGTTGCAAAGGTTTCTGAATTATTGGCCAAAGGATAAAGGCAAATACCAGTTTTTATAATGTGTTTTTAATGTAAAGATACTGCATGCAATAAGTTGGATCTGTAGAAGCTACTACTATCAGTGTACATTTATTTATAAGTCCACTGTTTCTATATTGGATAGAAAGTATAAGTGGTTGACCACTTCATAGGTGAGAAATGACTTTCAAACATAATTGCCCAGTGAAGACAGAAAAGAATTTTACAAGATACTAGGACTAGTACTCTAGTTATTATTTGCTGAAAAAGGTGGTTTACTTTTAATAAATATGTTTCACTTTATTTTACATGCCCTATCAAACTGCATCTTCCCTAATATATAAGTATATACTTTTTAATTTCATTAAGTTCAAATGTGGCAGTGGCCAGAACCTATTAATTCATAAATATTTGCAACCTGCATAAATAAATTAGTTCTGAATGCCTATTATTAGTTCAATAGGAAAGTGAAAGACGTATTTTCTTTTCCCCCACCAGAATAATAAACTATTTGCTCAAGGTTATTTTGTACTTTTCTGCGTTTTGAATATAAAGCTACGTGTTGATCATGGGTAGCAGTAATTAATATTCTCAGAGGGAAAAACTGGGGACATAAAAAACAACTCCCTTCAGGCAGTCTTTCCGTGAAAAGCATGAGCCCTCCAGGTTCCCTCTGCTCTGGGAAGAGTTTCTATCACTTATGCTGGTTCCTTCATCATTGCTCTCTTCCCACCTGGCATGGACATTGTGACCAGCTCCATTCACCTCTACAAATCCAGATGGAACCTCAACTGAGTCACTTACAGAAGGAGTCAAACAATGTCTTTGGTTCATATCAATCCCTCCCTCACAATGGAAAAGCCACATATATATTAGAGATATAATATAATCCCCCAAAGGGAGGAAATATGACTTGCAAGTGTAGAGGCATCTTCAGTCAAAAACCTACGAGCTCAAGTGAATTAAATACAAGTCTCTGATCATTCTAGTTGCTCCAGTGGAATTGATTTTACGAAGTTCCAGGAGACTGACACAGTAACTTTGCATCTTTGGTTTTTGTGGAAGATTTATCTGCTCATCATTTTTATTACCTTGTGCTTTGCCGTATGTCAAGTACATTAGGTGAGTATAAACTCTCCTATCTGTTCATTTAGCAATTTTCACTTAGCTACAACTGTACCAAGAGTATACTGGGAGGAATATGCTCGAATAAGTCTCCAAAAATGTATCGTGAGCTATTTTTCAGCATTATTCTCATTGCGATGTGATTGGGGCAAAGACTTGGGAAGGGCATTTCTCTCTCACACACTCACTGTGACTTATTATTTCAGAATGAACTGGTCCAGCTGGTGATGTCTGATCTTTGGTGCCCCTCAGTGAGGCTCACTAATAATGATCAGATCCAAAGGGTGTTCCTGAAACAACTTCCTGGAGGTACTGTGTCTCCCAGCAAGGAGACAACTGAGCAGACGTGTCTAATGAGCAGAATCCCCTGGGCTCACTGTCTGCACTCTCTGCATGTTAATAAAGCTGAGACATGAACCAGGACCCCTGAGGGCCTCTCCCCCAGGTCCCTTGGTAGAAACTCGTGGTCTCTAAGCAACAGCTCAACTGAGTGAGTGGCCAGAGGTTCTCTCTGAATGAGGCACCACTAGGAGCTGTGCTGAAATGGTCTCAGTGGGAGTTGCTCTGGTATATCTTACAAATGGCATTTCAACAGCAAATGCCATGTGCTAAAGTAATTCAGAGACGTTTGACCCTGAAAGCTGGAATCTCAGGTAAGGCTGTGACCCAACGAACCAGTCAGACCCACTTCTGCTGTGTCAGCAAAATTCACAGTACAGAGAGTTTGGGTAATTTTTATCCCTGAAAGCTTAAGATAATTATTTTTCACATGACTCTTATGATTAGCATCGTGATGGGGTTTTCATACTTATCTGAGAGATCTGGAAACTCTAGATCATTAGTACAAGTGCAAATTCATCCAGGAGGGCCCCATAACCATTTTTATTCGGTAGTTATTCATGGAAGTGAACTGTCAATCTGCACTCAAGCTATGGGTAGGGATAAAAAAAAAAATCTTATCACAGATCAGCAAAAAAGATCCCCTTTCAACAGACTAACTCTGATAGTTTTTAAATTCTGCTATTAAAATAAACCGGGTATTCATCTTATATGACCTGGGCTCAGTGTCCTTCAAATCTTCCCTCGACTGTTTGAGAGCTGACCATCTTAGCCCCATGGCATCAGATAATTCAGAAAGAATAACTTTTATTTCTCCTCAAGTAAACTCTAAAATTAAAGGCAAAAATAGCTGTTGTCCTGAATTTGCCCATCACCACTTCCCTTTAAACCTTGTTGACTTGGCATGAGTGTCAGGGATGAAAATATTACATTTTGTGTTATAAACCTAGCCAACTTTCGTCCAGTGAAAGGAAAATAAAGCGCAACAAATTCTGGCTGCACTGTGCTTTACAAGCCCTTGATGGCACTCTGAGAATGGCGGCTATGAAATTTTAGGTATCTATGTCTGCAATCCTGTGCCTGCGGTTCTTCTTAGTGATTGAAAATAGCTGAGTTCTTTCTACATGTTATTTCTATTTCATTCTTGAACAGTTTATCGTTCAGAGTCCTTCTGATTTTCGAGATTAAACGGAAGCTGATCAGGGAACACACCCAAACTTCCTCACTTAGCTCAGATGGGTGGTCAAAGGGAGAAAAACGGTCACAAGCGGACCCTAACCGGAAAGGCAGCGTGAGTGGCAACGTGAAGTGCAGCACAGCTAGACTTGCTCCTTTGCCTCCAAAGTGCACCCCTTGCTCACATTTTCATTTGCACTTGTCAAAGAGCTGACTTGACTACAGAAATACTTTTGCTAAGAAGTCTTTTTTTTTACAGCACTATTTTAAAAATAGCTATTCAACATAACAGTCTTAATTTTAATGCACCAAATTACAATTTTCAACGATTTAAGTGAACACATCCTGTCACCCTGAGCACACATTTCATATATACTTGTTACAAATAGATGGATATTGCAATACCCATTTCTGTATTTGTCTACACACACACACACACACACACACACACACACACTAGAACTACAGGGCCCTGCATAATATTATATTCTAAGTTACATGTTCCCTTAATTGTCAGGACTTAATTATATGGAGAGTTATGATGCCATTGGTAGAGCTTACTGGGTTTGTCCCTGCTGAAACCTTCAAAGCCACACAGATTGTGGCGGGTCACCATTAACGTCTAAGGACAGGCCTGTGATCAGACGGACAGACAGAGGAAGCCACCATTAGGATGGAGGTTGACCCCATCACAGAGACACAACCCAGTTTGGGCAACGTCCCACAGTGCCCATGCTCTGCTACCGTCAGACCCAAGGAAATTTTTTAATTTAAGTGACTGTTCATACGATTTGGAGTCTATTTTTTTTTTTAAACATAGATTCCCCCAAAGAAATTCAATAAATAAAGGACTTAGCCATTGATTCAAGGAAGCAGAACTCCAGTTTTTAACCTTCAACTGGGATTGGGATGAGACCTGACCCATTTCAATTTTTACTGCAGTCGGTCTTCTAGTATGCAGAGGGTACGAGTGGTTTCTTGACCCCCAGGCAGGTCCAGGGCAGCCTGTCTCTCTGGCTAGGAGTGGCTCTCTGTGTGTCATTGGATGAGGCTGGAGCTGTAGCTGAACCCATAGCTGCTAGACCTCGACAGCGGCTGCTGGGCCTCATCACTCTGCTCCGAGGTGTAGCTGGGAAAGGTCTGTGCACGAGACATCTTCGAGGAACCAAACCCGTGACCTAGCAAGAAAGACAAGAGAGCTGGGCTAAGAAACAGATTCAGAAGAGCAGAAACGTACGTTATACAACAAACAAAACGATGATCCAACAGACAAAGCAGAATCCCTCACATCCACAAGGCTGAGCTTGAGACAGGCAAGTAGGTAAAATGAGAAACTTTTGGTACCTTAATCCATGATGAGTTAAAAATGGTGCTTTTGAGCTCCATACCTTCTCCCAATGTGTCTTGTCAAAAAATTGCCAGAGAGCTAGGTAAATTTTCTAGGGATCTCAAACTTCTACTATCCTTCAACTTTTGGAAAAAAGCAGGAAAGTTTCTTCCCAAAAGAGCAGTTTTGGATAAAGAGGCTGCAAGCTGCTTTCTTTTCTTTTACGCTCACTTTCAGCATACAAAAGCAAATTATACACTTTCTTCAAACCTTTGTGCACAGGCAAACTACACTTTGTCCTAACCAGTAACCATCAATTAGCAAGAAGAAGTTTTCACCACGATAGAGTTAGCGGCCCCAGCTTCTATGCCAATGGATTGGTGAGGGCCTATAATCGAGCCCACTTCATGTTAGTGCAAACTATAAACTTGCACTGTCTTTTTATGCAAATAATACATGCGTTATACGTTTTTTGCCAACCATGCAAATTCACCCCCCCCATGTTATTTTTTGTAACCGCGCTATGCCAATTGCTGCCTTTTGTATGTGTGGGAGCATTATTTGGAAAACAATATGGTACAGTTACTAAAATGGCCTAAGATTTGCATCTTATATAAAATATACTTAAAGAAAAAGAAAATTCTATCTCTATTTTTGGTAGTTCAGATACACCCTGTGAGGAGAAATTCTGTCTAACGCAAACCAAAACAGAAGGGGCTACTGAAAAATGTGTCAGAATGCTAACAATGTATAGAGAAAACCTAAGACTTCAGAGGAACTTTACAAGTTTCCTCATCCTTTTTTTCCTTTTTAACCAGTAGTTATTCTTCATGCCTGAGAATGATTGCTATCTAGTGGACGAGCTTAGTGGGGAGACAAGAAAAGTAGATCCTGTAGGTTCTGCCTTGTCAGAGTTTATGTTTGAGAGATGTATTTAGATTGATTTGATTTAGCTTTGTCTGATCTCCATGGAGAGGAATCCAGAGAAGACAGTTCGTGAACACAGAGACAGTAAACATCTTGTCACACTCCTCAGGTGGGGCTGCCCTTTGCAATGTTGTAACTTAAAGTCAGTTTTGTTCCCAGGTGTGTTCGGTGGCACAGTAAATATTCTAGCAGTGTCTGAAGCTAGGGACCAAGGGACGGAACTCAGATGAATTTAGTAATAAAAGGCTAATTAATTAAAACTGGTTAACCAGTTGCCATTCAGTCGCTTCTGTCTCCTGGCAACCCTGTGTGTGTCAAAGTAGAACTGTGCTCCATAGGGTTTTCAATGGCTGAGTTTTCAGATGTAGATCACCAGGTCTTTCTTCCAAGGCACCTCTGGGTGGACTTGAACCTGTAACCTTTTGGTTAGCAGCCTAGCACTAACCGTTTGCACCACCCAGGGATTCCAGGGCTAGAAGACAAAGGTATACAGTATATGTTCCCTTTGCTACTTACTAACTTGTGACCACTTTGAGGGATTTTCCTTATCTCTGACTATCTCTGTTTCCTCATCTGCAAATTCTGGAGGGTAATGAGGGTGCTTATCATATATGATTATTTTGAATATTCTTTGAATATTTTTGAATACACTAACTACTTAGCATGTGAAGTGCTATCACCACAGTTAGAGAGATAAGATGTGAAGACAGACTCTTTAGCAGGATCAATAATGGAGGGTGGTCAGAGAAACCTGAATGAGGTTTATATCACAAAGCTCTGACAGACTAATGAGATATGTAAAAAAGCACTTAAAATTTTAAATAGTTCTTGCCTCCTTATCTTATCATTGACTTGCTAGTTGGTAAGTCAGAGTTCCTAGGCGTGGGAATACTGTCATTCATCAGCATAAACCAGGTGGGAAGTCTAATATTAAGACCATGTCCTTTTCCTCGAGTTGGTAACCAAAAAAACCAAACCTGTTGCTGTCGAGTTGATTACGACTCATCATGACCCTATAGGACAGAGTAGAACTGCCCCATGGGGTTAAGAGCTTGGCTGCTAACCAAAAGGTTGGCAGTTCAAATCCACCAGCTGCTCCTTGGAAACCCTGTGGAGCAGTTCTACTCTGTCCTATAGGGTCGCTATGAATCAGAAATGACTCGATGGCAACAGGTTTTGGAATCTTCATGGAAGCAGGCTGCCACATCTTTCTCCTGAGCAGCTGGTGGGTTCAAACTGCTGATCTTTTGCTTAGCAGCTTAGCACTTAACCACTGTGCCACCTTGGCATTATCCTGTCAATTTTTAGAGTTTTAGAAAGACCTGAAAGAGTACAACGCTGAAGCACACCTTTAGTCTGCATTACCTGTGGGCTGAAAGCTAAGACTTGAGTTGAGAATTCAGATGAGATTTTGCCTATGCACACAGTTTTTACCCCAGAATTCTGGGCATAAAAGACCAATCATACAATTGATATTTACTAAGCACCTACTAAAACAGATCAAGGCTCCACAAGGAAGACAGAGTCATGTAAGGTAAGGGATGATCCCTGACCTTAGGGAGTTCACAAGCTGCTTTAGGAATCATCATGAGCCAAGGGACGATAATAAAAACACCAAGTGGAGGTTCTGTGCAGCTAGTGCTGTATAGGATCAGAGGAGGGAGCCGACAAAACTCGGAAAAGCTATGTTAGAACTGGACAGGGCAGTTCAATCACAAATGACTCCTGCCCTGCAGTGTATGCAAACAACAACCATGCCTCAGACCTTTAATATAGACAGACTTGAGTTCAAAATCTGGCTCTGCTACACCTTTTTGAGCCTCATTCTCCTGGATGGGGAGAAAATACTTCTCTGAGGTGTTTTGAGGATTAAACGAAACAACACACGGAAAGATACGTGGCATAGTAGGTGCCTAGTAAATGTTAGTTCCCTTCCTTCTTTCTACTCTCCACGGGTCCACAGTCTTGTCAGACATTTTGTTCATTTCCTATACTTTCTCTACCATCTCCATGTACTATCCATCACTATGACATGTTTTCAATAATGTTTTCCTTCAAGGTCAAAATCACTCTCTTTGCCTCTTCTAAGAATAATTTCCAGTCTAACTGGAAGTTAAATGATGATTTTTCTTACTTCCATCATTTCTTTACAGACCATTTACAAATGAAGCTATGTATTGTTTATCACAAAAATAACATATCTCAAAAAGAACTGTACACATAAAGGCTTACTAAATGCTGTTTGATTTTGGCAACAATAAGTATGAGAACAAAACAGGGAAATAATTACGCATTTCCCCCTACATTCCTCTGAATTATGCCCTTAGGCGCTGTTGATGAAACCAAAACAAAAACAACTTTGTGACTTAAATAAAAAGTTGACAGAACAGATCTATTCACTCACTATAGATCAGTTGCTAAGGCGTTGACTACAACTCATGGTAACCTCGTGTGTGTCAGAGTAGAACTGTGCTCCATAGGTTTTTCAATGGCTGATTTTTCACAAGTAGATCACCAGGCCTTTCTTTTGAGGTGCCTGTGGTCGGACTTGAACTACCAACCTTTTGGTTAGCAGTGAATTTGTTAGCCATTTTCACAACTTAGGGACTCCACTGAATACAGGTACTCTACTTAAATGCTCTTAAACTTTTCCTCTAGAGCACCCTTAAAGGCAGATAAGGGTGACTATGTATCCTGGGAACATGGGTGGTGCTACAATGTAAAAGCAACAAATTCTGTTACTGGCTATTAGTTTATCTTTAAAGTCTTCTTGAATTTTGATTTCTACTCTATTGTAAACTCTTGTTTGTTTTAATAGGAAACAATATTTCTTGCCCATATATTCAGATAAAATTGATAATCCAGGAAAAGAACATATCATGTTTATCTGGTGGCTTCAAGTACATTCTTCATATCACCTCCTACACCATCTCCCCGCGGTATGAATACATGCTCCAGACTGAGAAACACAGTTCTAGTCTATGAAGAAGGAAACATATTGGGTACATTTTCAGACTGTTAAAACATTTGCTTTATTCTAACAAAGTTATATGCCCATCCCCGAATTCCGGAAATTCAAGAATACCACACAACCATAAAGTCACTCTAGCCTTAAAGAGAGATCCTCCCTGCTGTATCATAAAAAATTCAAGTTAACAGTAAATTAGAGGGAACACAAATGCAGTAGGAAAAAATCAGCAAATTGGAATGCAAGCCCAGAGGTTCACATCACACACAGAAGACGAAATGGGGAGGGGCAGTAGATTAGGACCCTGCTTTCGCACCTGAGGAGTTAAGACGTGAATTATTGCTGGAACAGAGAGCCCAGTGCTCCTTCAGGTTCTGCCAGCCTCTCTTTCTCTATACTTACGAACACCGACTTTATTCTTGATATCAAATACAGATGAACTGGTTTTCGTAAGAAGTCAGAAGGGCCCCAAAGCCTAAAACTGTGGCTGTTAATTGGTAACAGGCAATGGGTCTGCAAAGCTACCTGAAGGTTTGAATTTATGCTTTTTATTATGTTTTATTCATTTGTTATAAACTAGGAGAAATAAAAGAGTACTGTCCATTTAAATTATAAAACAAAGAGCAAAGCAAAAAAATAAAATAAAATAAAATAAAAAAGAAACAGTTGCCTGAGGATAAAGTGTGAAAGCATTAAGAACAATTGGCCTAGACAGACACTGAGGAGATATGGTCTTCCTTTAACAAAGTGTTTCTAGCCGCTAGAGAGCACAGGAGAGGGTGGAGTGCAGATTCTGCACAGGCAGAGAGGGACTGACGGGAAGAAAGGACTTGAGGTGAAGAACATAGGTCTCTGAAGGCTCTCACTGCAGGGGGCGAGGAGCCAGAATGGTTCTGATGGGGTTCTTCATACCTGCATGTTTACCTTGGAAGCTGGGTAGAAACTGAAACCAGACAGACGAGAAGTGGCCAGGGGCTGTCTGCAGTATCTTCCCAATGTTGTTGCTGTCAGTCGTTGAGTCAACTCTGACTCATGGCAACCCGAGTGTTTTCATGGCTGTGACCTTCTGGAAACTGACTGCCAGGACTGTCTTCCAAGGCACCTCTGGATGGGTTTAAACAGCCAACCTTTCAGCTAGCAGTCAAGTACTTAACCGTTTGTGCCACCCAGGGACTCCATCTTTGCAATAAGCCGCCAAATATCCACTATCTACCATATATCCATTTTCAACACCTCTTCTGCAGGCTGCATTTGAACTTTATTCAATTTGTTTTCATTTTAGTTTAAACCAGATGATGTTTTGGTTTGGCCTTTGTGCTCTTCTAGGGTGCTTTTGAAATTCTTCTGGTGGTCCCAGGGCCCCAGTAGCTTCGTGGCTCAGATGGTGAGGGATGTTTGAAGCAGCCAGGGTCAGGTTCAACACATTTCAGCCAAGGAGGAATAAGGATCATTGTTTTCAACCCATAAGGAAAGTGATTTGAAAGCCACTGTTTAATAACCACTGTTCATTGAGCATTTATTTCATGCAGACCTTGTGCTGTGTACCTTAGAAGTATTTCACAAAAGCCCCATATCAACTCTATCTACGAGAGGAGATTGCATATCCTCATTTTACATGTGGAAATAACAAAACTGAAACCTCTGGGCATTTAACAACCTGCCAAGCTGGTAAGTGGTGGAGTAGAGTCAGATCTAGGTCTGTTGGAATTGATTTTCTATGCTGAAAATTTTGGGTGATGTTTGTCACGTTGTAATAGTAATCAATGTCCAATACAAGAGTTGAGAATTGTTGGTGCTGATGTAAATAAGAACAGGGCCAGAGGTGCGGGGTGTGGTGGGAGGTTGAGGAGGGTCATCCTCACTGAGAAAGATCTCTAAGTATTTCTTGTTATAATTAAAATCAGTATTTTAAACTTCTGCATTATAAAAGTAATAAATTATGCAGTGATTTCAGGACCTGGAAGACAGGAAAATTTTCTGGCTGGTAGTGTTTACTGACATTCAACTGTGTGGATCATAACAAATTATAGATAACATTGCGAAGAATGGGAATCCGGAACACTTAATTGTGCTCATGAGGAATCTGTACACAGAACAAGAGGCAGTCCTTTGAACAGAACAACAGGATACTGAGTGGTTTAAAATCAGGAAAGGTGTGCATCAGGACTGTATCCTGTCACCATACTTATTCAGTCTGTATGCTGAGCAAATAATCCGAGAAGCTGGACTACATAAACAAGAGTGGGGCATCAGGATTGGAGGAAGACTCATTAACAACTTGTGATATGCAGATGACACAACCTTCCTTGCTGAAAGTGAAGAGGACTTGAAGCACTTACTGATGAAGATCAAAGAGTACAGCCTTCAGTATGGATTACACCTCAACAAGAAAACAAAAATCCTCACAAGTGGACCAATAAGCAACATCATGATAAAGGAATGAAATATTGAAGTGGTCAAGGATTCCATTTTACTTGGATCCACAATCAACATCCATGGAAGTAGCAGTTAAGAAATCAAAAGACGCATTGCATTGGGCAAATCTGCTGCAAAAGACCTCTTTAAAGTGTTAAAAAGCATACATGTCACTTTAAGAAGTAAGGTATGCCTGACCCAAGCCATGGTGTTTTCAGTCTCCTCATATGCATGTGAAAGCTGGAAAATGAATATGGACGATCAAAGAAGAATTGATGCCTTCTAATTATGACATCGGCAAAGAATACTGAATATACCACGGACTGCCAGAAGAACGAACAGGTCTGTCTTGGAAGAAGTACAACCAGAATGCTTCTTAGAAGCAAGAATGCAGAGACTTCGTCTCACGTACTTTGGACATGTTATCAGGAGGGATCAGTCCCTGGAGAAAGACATCATACTTGGTAAAGTAGAGGGTCATCAAAAAAGAGTAAGATCCACATCAAGGTGGACTGACACAGTGGCTGCAACATTGGCCTCAAGCATAACAATGATGGTGAGGATGGCGCAGGACCAGGCAGTGTTTCGTTCTGTTGTACATAGAGTCGCTATGAGTTGGAACTGACTTGATGGCACCTAATAACAACAAACAACAGTGCTTACTGGAGAGTAGATATTGCAGTGTGTCTCTACTAGGTGTTGTAAACATCCAGATACATAGAGAATAAGAGACCTGAGATTCAAGAAAATGGAGTCAAGGAATACACAAAGGATGGATTCTCTTGATATTTCTTATGCCTTATGAGGAACTGCTAAAAAAAAAAATCTGGATTAATTTTCTAGGCAGGTTGAGCAATACTTATTAGATGCTATACCATAGGGCCCAGCAGGCAGCAAGGAAAGCCATCATTTTAACCCCTTGATAGTTTTATTTATCTATATTGTTGTAAAAATACATACAGCACAACTTTTGCCAGTATAACTTTTTCATGTGTACAATTTAGTGATACTCATTACCTTAATTGTGTTGTGCAACCATCATCAATGTCTGTTGCCAAATTTTCCATCACTGTAAACAGAAACTCAATGCTTTCTAAACAATGACTCCCCCTTGACCCTCTTCCTCTCACCCTTGGTAACCACTAATTAACTTTGGTCTCTATACATTTGTCTGCTCCAGACACAGGTGGATTAACCAGTAAGCAAGGTACACACGGGCTTACTTGTGTTTACTTACTAATCTGTAGTGCACAATTTCAGCTGGGTTTCACCATGTCTTTTTCACCCGGGTGAAATTGTGTACTAAAGATTAGTAAGTAAACATAAGTAAGCCCGTGTGTAACTTCCTTACTGGGTAATCCATCCTTGACCAGATATTTCATATGAATGGGATCATACATTATTTGTCGTTTTGTGATTAACTTATTTTACTCAGCATAATGTTTTCAAGGGTCATCCACGTTGTAGCATGTATCAGGACTTCATTTCTCTTTATGGCCGAGTAGTATTCCATTGTATGTATATACCACATTATGTTTATCCATTCATCTGTTGATGGTTATTTAGGTTGTTTCCACCTTTTGACTATTGTGGATAGTGCTGCTATCTAAGAACATGTGTCTGTGTTGTTGATTTCAAGGACCCTTATTAGTTCTTTATTTTTAATTAATTTTATTTTACTCACACTGGGAGAATTTATTTAGAAAAATTTTTTTAATAAATTATTTTTCATATTAAGCGAATGAATGTAAAAAGGTTAAAAACATATGCTTAGAATAATTGCCAATTTACAACTTCATGTTACCTGTACTGATGTCTTTGAAAACCTGCAGGATGGGGAAGGAGCTGAGAGAGCACACTCCAGGGATAGTGCTTGCCTTCACCTGCTGACAGTGGGTCAGGTGTCATCATCATAAGTCAACGAGCACAGTGCCTGGCTCGGGAGGATAGTTAACACCTAATGAGCACTAACGGCGCACCAGAAGAGTCAAACCTTCCACTTGTGTTGATTTATTTACTCCACCTGACAGCTTCCTCATTCTTAGATGAGGACACAGACAGTGAAGTTGGAACTTGGGCTTCCTGGCTGAATTCTGAAAACCCAGTCGGGGTCTAGTCATTTCCGACTCAGGGTGACCCTGTGCGTGACAGAGTGGAACTGGGATCCACAGGGTTTTCATTGGCTGATTTTATGGAATTAGATTGCCAGGGACTCTGCAGTGGAAGGTAAGACTATTTTAATGTTAGACCTTTTTTGTTTATGTAACTGGTAACACTGACTTAACAAATTAGCAAAACATATCAAAATGAAAACTTTCTAAATCTCAACTAGGTCAAAGACAGAAACAGTTTGCCTGAGTCTTCATGCCTCCCTGCATGAACACCGTGTCTCTGTAATGCTCCAATTTTTAAAAAGTGCTGGTTCTGGGAAATCTGGGTTGCATTTTGGGAAAACATCAGTTTACTTTCTTACCTACACCATATTTGAAAATTTCAGAGACTTGAGAGGTAAGGGAAAAATTGAGGAAAGTATTTGGAATTTTTTTTTTCTTCTTCTAAGTATAAAAACAGTTGAAGTTAAAATATAGGGTCATTTATCATTTTTTAAGACACCAAAGTCTAAAAGAATCCTGTGTCTAACTCCTCTGAAACTTGACAGCATTCTGTCCTCTGGAGCCTCAATTTAAATGTAGATTTCATAGGAAAGGGTGACATGAATTCCTTTATTAGTGACCACTTAGGTATTAGTTCATACTTGAGCCTGGGTTCACTAAAGGGTCATCAGGGTAGTGGTGGCTGGGCTTGATATGGTCAGCGAACAGCTCAGGTGGTAGCACTATCATCTAAAGACTATATATATATATACACACACACAGATGTTTGGGGTGTATGAAAATGGAATGCAAATGACATTTTTAGAGTAAATGCCACTTTTTGGTAGACAGACTCATTCCAAATATAAATCCTATGAGATGATAATGAAAGAACCTATTGGTGGAGAGACTGTAGCAACTAAGACCAAGGACGGGTATCTTGGGGGAGCTAGAAGTTGCAGAAGACAGGTGCCAGGAGGAGGCTGGTAAGACAGAAAGGAGAACACACTGGCCACAGGATCACTTTCCTCCTCTTCTTCTAGTTTCCTTTTCTCCCCTTTTTCTCTCTTTCATAGCACTTTTCAAACAGATTAAAGGAAATGAATTTTTTTGTACCAAAGATGAAGATGATTGGTTTTGCCTTCATCGTGTTTCTTGTTTTCAGCTGTGTACTAGTTCAGACGAAATGAAGTTCGGCTGTAAGTCATCAAGAGTAGCCTTCATGAGTGGATCCGAGTCAGATAGGTTTGGTTCAAATGCAAGGTCAGGGCAAGTTTCTTAGTCACTCTAAACTTTGTTTTCCTCATCTGTAATGAGGAAATGAGCTGGTAACACCTAACTTGTGAGCATTTGATGAGATGGTATATTTAAAGTGTCCACTTATGACATATAGTTGTTGTGTGCTGTCAAGTCAATTCTGATTCACAGAGACCCCAGGTTTTAGTAGAACTGCTCATCAGGTTTTCTGGCTGTAATCTTCATGGAAGCCGAGTGGCCAGGTCTTTCTCCTGAGGAGCCACTGGGTGAGATGGAACCGCCAACCTTCTAGTTAACAGCCGAGAGCTTAAACGTTGTGGCATCAAGGCTCCTTATGACAGATACTAGGTGCCCAAGATAAAGTGGGAAACTATTATTACATGAGTTTGGTGCTAACATTCTAAGTAGGAGGGAATTAGAAACATAATTCTTAGAAAGAAAAAGAACCTTGGATTATATGTATTCCTCCCAGTGCAGAAAGAAATGCCTGGTAGAACAGAGTTGGGACCTTGAAGATGGATAATACTGCCAGATTTACAGACTTGAAGTGACAAGACTTGAGGCAAGGTATAACATAGAAAAATGAAAAATTTCCAGCAAGTTTAGGAATAAGACCTGTGTAGTTTATATTAATTCACTTAAAGTAATTTGGCCTTTGTCCTTGGTTCCTGAAGAGATGACTGTTGTTGTGTGCTGTCAATGTTGACTCCAACTCACAGTGACCCTATAGGACAGAGCTAAACTGCCCCATAGGGTTTCCTAGGCTGTAAATTTTTAAGGGAGCAGATCACCGGGTCTTTTCTTCCACGGTGCGGCTGATGGGTTTGAATGGCTGACCTTTCAGTTAGCAGCTGAGCTCTCACCCATTGTACTGCCTGAAACTTGTTGCTGTCAAGTCTATTCCAACTCATAGCAACCCTGTAGGACAGAGTAGAACTGTCTCATAGGGTTTCCAAGGCTGTAAATCTTTATGGAAGCAGACTGCCCTATTTTTCTCCCCCAGAGTGACTGGTGGGTTTGAACCACCAGCCTTTCAATTAGCAGCCAAGTATTTAACCACTGTGCCACCAAGGCTCCTTAATCTCTTGGAATTTCCTGAGTAACTGAGGTGACTTTGTTTTTATATACGTATATGTGTGTATATACACATACACCCCACACCCCCACACCTCTCCACACCCACCAGGTCCCTGATGGTATAGTGGTTAAGAGGGTAAGAGCTCAGCTGCTAACCAAAAGGTGGGCAGTTGGAATCCACCAGCCACTCCTTGGAAATGCCTGAGAGTTTATGCTAACAAAGTGACTCAGGTGGAGGCTAGCAAGGTCAGAATGCCTAGCTTGTGATATCAGATGACCTCAGGGGAGGTGGGCTGACTCAAACAATCATGCCCATGTAATGAGGTCCCAATAAAGGCTCTGGATACAGAAGCAGTATTTCAAAACTGAACCCATCATTCCCCCCACCTAATTTTCCTTTCCTCCAGTACTTATTATTTAAGTGAATGGCACCCATCAACCTAATCGCCCCTGTCAAAGAAATGGGAGCCATTCTGGTCTCTTTGCTGTCCATCACCTCCCTTCATACTGTCACCAAGTCCCATAGGTTCTATCTTCTAGAGCCTCTTAAATCCATCCATCTCCTCATGCTCACAACTTCTAACTTAAATTTCTCATCAGGCTTATGGCTACAGTCACCCACTGGTCTGCCTACCAGCAGATCTCATCTGCTGGCATAATCAAAGTGATTATGCCCTTCTAGGGAGTTCTTCCACCAGCCTTTTAGGATAAATTAAAATTCCCTACCATAATATTTAAGGTTCTCAATGGTGGTGCCAAGGGGATGACATTAGGGTTCTTCAGTTAACACAAAGTTCGTGAGTTCCACTTCCCTGTAGTATGGGTCGGAATCGACTTGATGGCAACTAACAACAACAACAGTAAAAATCTAAGGTTTTTTTTTTTTTTCTGATATAGCTTTATGAGAAATCCCCTAGCGCTCGCTTCTAATCAGCTTGTTACCTTTAAACTCCTTTATTTCCCTGTGCCTCTCTCTCTATATATGAGGACTCTCATGATTTGAGACACACTTACTTCTCCAGCCTCTCTCTGTCCAGTCTCTATCTCATACCCTGTGTGCTAACGCTTCCATTCTAAACTGCACACAGTTCCCAGAACAAGCAGGCTCTCTGGACTGTGGCATGTGCTTCTTCCTCTACTTGGGATGCCTACCCTACACGCATTTACCACTTAAACTCTTACCAGGCTAATTCCTATTTGCCTTCAAAAATTTATCTAGGGAGGCTTACATACTTCTCCCCACTATCCCACCCAGCTTGGATTAGGAGCTACTCTACTGTGTCTCAGCACCATCTGCTCACCTCTAATCTCTTTACCTTTACCTCCATGAGATTATACTCAACTTGAAGAGAGTAGCTTATTTGCCTATGTGTTTTTGGAGCCTTGTAGAGTGCCGTACCTCCAGTAGCACTCAAGAATTACCAGTGGATAAAACTATGGAAAATGTATGCAGAAACCCATAGATTGTACAACACAAGGTATGACCCCTAATGTAAACTATAGATTTTAGTTAATAATAATTGTATCAATATCAGGCCATCAATTGTGGCAAATGTACCACAGCAATGCAAAATGTTAATAAGAGAAGAGACAGTATGCAGACAGGGCAGAGGTTGTATATGGGAACTCTCTTTACTTCTGTACAATTTCTTTGTAAACCTAAAACTGCTCTAAAAAATAAAGTCCACTTAAAAACGAAACAACAAAAAAAAATGTATGCAGAGGCTCACTCCTGTGTGCATGGTTAAGTGTGAAATCTAGAGGGAAGTACAACTGTCTCACATATTGCTTTGTATATCATTGATCCTCAATACTGCTGAACCCAGTTAATAGAATTATATGGCTTGGTCCTTGCTCATGGTGAAATGACAATCCTTTTAAAACAAAAATTTAAAGAAAAATAAAAGGTTAAATGTGACTGTCAAACGAAGCTATTGGTATAAATGTGAGAATAAGGAAATGCTTATTTTTAGGTTCATTTTAATACACCAAACCTGACAAATGTACCAGTTTAAAAGTTTTTTTTTTTTTTAAATGTGAATAGATGGGAGAATATCAGGAAAAAAGACCTTTGTTGTGAAAGTTTCCTGGGAGACAGTTCCCAATGAGTCTTTTGCATTTCTGCATATCTTGCAAGCAGAGGCACTGACTCAAGGTTATTCGTATAGCAAACAACCTTGGAAGGTGGGGATATTGTCTCCCTATGGAGCAAGGAAATTTGTTCACCATCTGATAAAATAATGTCTTCCTCCAGGGTGAAGGTCAGGTTAAATTACTGCCCATTATAAAGTATTGGGGTTCCCTGAACTTGGAATTCTCCTATAACACAACCCACTCTACGTGCAGGCGTCACCTGGCTTCTGGGTGTCACCCTATCGGAACAGTGCCTCAGGAAACCAGCACGAATGCTAACCAGCACTCTGGCTACTGCTACTGCAGTGAGTAATAACTGTTCTTTGTCTCTGAGTCAGGAGTCTTGTGTCTTCTGCGAGTATCCATTAGATTGTGGCATGCCAGCTTGTTCACTTTCATGTACAGTAAAATCTCAGATTCTTCAAAATTCTTGTCAATGTTAATAAATAAGTCATATTTAATGATTCACATACTAAGTGTACTGCCTTTGAATTTTTGTTGGATTTTACATTTACCCATTATCTGGTAAGACTCTGCTGAGTTACATTGAAATCCCTTATCCAAAATATATTTCAGTCTTAATGACATAATATACATAGTACTGACCAGTTGGGTAGTTTCAAAGAGAGAACTAACTGAACAACTCCATGAATGTAGGAGAAAGAACAAATGGGTGGTCGGTGGTGTTTTCACCAGAGAATAAAAAAGTAGGTAAGTGGCCTCATCACTCAAATTCACGGAACTGAAATAGACTATTGATCAAAATTTATCTCTAGGAAAGACATTTCAGTCACCTGAGAAGAGCTGTTTATTTCTTATAGGGCATGTAGATTTTTGTTGCTGCTATTGTTTTGATGGGGAGAATCTAGTCTCAGGATTTTTTTTTTTAAACAATAGCATGCTGTCAACATAAAGATGAAAAAAAAAAAAATTCCAGAGCTCATTTGATTTTCACAGGGAAGAAGAAAACATTTATTTTAGGACAGACACAGAGCAGAGAAAATGAATGATTCCTGTGGTTTTGGAATGAAGCTTTTATCCAGATAAAGCCTTGGTTAAAAAGTGTGAAGCATGTTTTAATTCTGACAATAGAAAATTGTTCTCAAAGATTTGCTGCTCCTTAAAATTGTGCTAAGAGACTGGCTTCTCCACAATAGGGTGCTTTTAAAGATAGAAAATAAAAAGATTACAGAATAAATAGCTTACAAGCTATGATGGGTAATATTCAGATGATGATTCACAAGTGAATGTATCTCTTATCAGAGGTCTTTAGTTAAGACAGTTTCATTTTGCTCCCCTTAACAGACAGATGAACTGAACTGAAAAGATGCAGACGTAGTGTACTTTAGAGTATCCTGTATAGGGTCACTAGTAGTCACAATTGACTTGACGGCAGTGGTTTGGTTACCGGCTGCTGCACATGTAATGGAAAGCAGGGAGATGTGGCTCATATAGGGAATGTGGTACAGGAGTTATGAAAAGAAAGTTAAGGATCAGACATGCTCTGCCCTTGTGGCACAAGGGTTAAGCCCTTGGCTGCTAACCATAAGGTTGGCAGTTCGAAACCACCTGCAGCTCCATGGGAGAAATGATCTGGCTATCTCCTCCTGTAAAGATTACAGCCTAGAAAACTCTATGGAGTAGTTCTACTCTATCCTATAGGGTCACTGTGAGCTGGAATGACTCTATAGCACACAACAACAATTATCTTCAATTACTGACTCACCTCACGGTTCCAGCCCATTTTAACAACTATGTTAAAAAAAGATAAGCAACTTGTAATATTCACAGCATGGTTGACACGATTCTATCGATAAAGTATGTGATAATGTAATAATGAGTGGTCAGTAGTTGTTCTTCTGCTATTTAGAAACTTTTGATGATTTGACTTTTTTGTTTAATAACAGTAGATTCTGATGATGTTTACATATGCATGTGTATGTTTAAATTTACAATTTAACACAGCTTTAAATCTCAGAATGGGAAGATGTATAAAAATGGGAAGATATGTAAAAACAGTAAATTTAAGGTTAAATGTCCCTCCTACTCTTCACCCTTTGTGCTAATCCAAGCATGCTATTGGAGCTGGTCTACGCACAGAGGCTGTGTGATTCTTGCTTGAAGTGCACTGAAGTGTGCATTATTGGGAAAAATTAATAACCTGCATAATTATGCATGGAGTTCTGCTCTTTGGTTTCTACTGAAAATTAGTTTGCATATTTAAAAATCTAAATAACAGAAACTACAAAGCAAAATAATTTTTGCACATTGCACGTACTTGTGCTTTGAGGTATTAGTGTGGCTTATTAGCTGGTGGCTAAGATCAATGGCAAGAATTTCATTCAATCCTCTGGGAGTGTATCTGCTGGGATGAAAATGGATCTTGGACCAGTTGCCAGTGAGCCCTGGAGAAGGGACTGTTCACACATGCTCATAGCAGGGCCACAAAATTGTAAGAGGCTGCTTGCTTGCCCAGGAGCCATAATCTTTTAGATACTTTGAAAATCTGCATCAACAAGGTATTTTTCCGTGTAGCCTATTTTCTTTGTTGTATGTGTTTCCTGTTGAGAAAAATAATATGCTAAAATAGACAGCTGTCATTCTGAGACTAGGATAATGATATGGATTAGACTGAGTTAAAATTAAGAAATAGGTAAAACTCAAGAAAAGTAGCAGAGATCTAAGAGTTTACTCATGGAGATGTGATACTGCCTGATACCCTTGCATACTTGTAAGAACATTCACTGTTTCTAGCCTAAAAGGTGGACATTCTATTGTAGCAACAGTAAGAACGGTAAAAAGAAAATCTCCAAGAGGTGTGTGCAACACTTGTTTCAAATGCACTTTTATATACATTGTTTCTGAAATCCTTGTAAGGGCAGGCTCAATGAGAATTATAGCTCCGATTTTACTGGTGCCATATTGGAGGCTTAGTGACTACTAGTGGTTATGCTAGATTGCCGGGCTATGACTGCACTCCTTTCATTGCTTCCTTAGGAGGTAACCAGGGACTCTTTAATGTCCTAGTCATGAGGTGGCTCCAGTTTCTGCTGTGGTGCCTCATTGCCCGTTGCAGTGTGATGGAATGGTTTATATGCTGTGACGCCTTTTGGTGTACCAGCTGGACTAGGCTACAGTCCCCAGTTACCAAAGCAAGCACTAATCTAGGTGTTGCTCTGCAGGTATTTTGCAGTTGTGATTAAACTCCATAATTAGGGAGATCATCCTAGATAATCTGGGTAGGCCTGATCCAATCAGTTGATAGGACTTAACAACAGCACTCAGGCTTCCCTGGTGAGGAAGAAATTCTGCCTGTGGATGCTGCTTCAGCCAGCACTGCACAGTTCCAGCCTGCCCTTCCTGACAGCCTGCCCTGTGATATCAGACTTGCCTAGCTGCCATCACAATTACGTAAGCCAATTCATTGCAATAAATCTCTTAATATGTAAACCTGACAGACCCTGCTCCTCTGGTTGAGCCCTGACTGATAGATACCCAGGGGGACCCACTGCTAACAATCTCACCGATCTCAGAAACCATCCTCTCGCCATCCTTCCCCATTGAGCTGCCCCAGGACATACCAGAACTGTGTTGGAACTGTTGTTGTTTGTTGTCGTTTAGTCAATTGTGACTCATGGCAGTCTCGTGTAGAGTAGAACTGCTCCATAGTGTTTTCAAGGCTGTGACCTTTTGGAAGCAGATCACCAGATCTGTCTCCTGAAGTGCTTCTGGGTGGGTTCCAAGTGCCAACTTTCCATCTAGTAGTTGAGCTTTTAACTGTTCGTGCCATCTAGGGACTCCCGGAAGCTGTAAAATATGTCCCTGGGCACAGGCGAGGGACACTGCTGGTCTTGGCATGAAGCCTTAAGAGTTGAATGGTTTCAAGGCATCCTGAGTACCTTGTGGTGGAAGGTTTGAGGTGGTGTTTGTTTGGTTTTGAATTCCAAAGGCCCTTTCTGAGTTGCTCAGTTCTTTAAGAAAGCCCCAAGTCTGAGAATTCTGACTCTGGCAGTCTTTGCCCACTTAAACATGCCTTTGCTTTAGTCTGGATTTAAAACTTGTTATTGAATCAAAGGCATCTACCGAGTTTTTCTGTGATGTGGAAAGTGGTGGTGGACTGGTCGCAGGTGCTCATGTGGCATCTAGCTTATGGTTACTGGGATCCTGGACCGAACTTTGGTAAATTTTGAAGCCACTGATTTTAGGATCAAAGGCCCCTACGGACCATTTTTATTACTGTCCTTTTTCTTAATTAAGAAGAAAAATGGAATATTTTCACTAAATAGAGGTGAAACACATCTGAAATTATCAATAGTACTGATCACTGATGAATGGTTAGTTCAAAACTAAACATTGAATAGCTGCTGAAAATGGATAAGGTGTCTCATGGAAGAATAAGAAGGAAATAGAAGAACTGGGCTCTAAACTTTAAAAACTAAAACCTACAATCAAAGAATGGTGAAAAGATAACACATTTAAAAGTCTGATTTGCACGTCCTTTGGGTTTTACTGAAGATATGATTCTATCTACCATTTACATGGGCAAAAAGTAAGGTGTGAAACTGCTCTCTGCAAATAAAGCATCAATGCAGAACATGTTCCCTTTGGGCTTTTCTTC
>NW_004444214.1:1577440-1585944 GCF_000243295.1 Trichechus manatus latirostris
CTGGAGCTGATGTCCTGAATTTGGACTTGTAGCCTACTGGACTGTGAGAGAATAAATTTCTCTTTGTAAAGCCATCCACTTGTGGTATTTCTGTTGGAGCAGCACCAGATGACTAAGACACTGACCCTGGGTCTTTTCATTTTTAAAACTATATCCATCCAAACTAAACCCACTGACAGCGAGTTGACTGTGACTCACAGAAACCTTATAAGTCAGAGTAGAACTGCCACATAGGGTTTCCAAGGCTGTAATCATTACAGGAGCAGATCACCAGGTTTTTCTCCCACAGAGCGGCTGGTGGGTTCAGATCTCCAATCTTATGGTGAGCAGCCAAGCACTTAAGCACTGTGCCACCAGGACTCCTTATTTTTAAAACAGGCAATAATAATACTACTTCATGGGCCTAGGCTAAAAAAAAAGTATCTAAAAAAGGATAATGCATGTGAAGCTCTTTGCATGGCACTTGCTCCTGTACATGTTCCATAAGTATCAGTTGTTTATGTGTATTACCATGGAGAAAGACACCCCAAAGTAACCAGACTGTGACCTTTCTGGTCACCAAACATGATCCCTTCACTGCAAATCTGCTCCAGGCTGTGTAGTTAATTCCCTAATTTGTTCATCGGGAATGTGGTCAACTTACAATGATTTGTGTGGTCACAACTTTCATTATGCACAGTTCCTATTATTTGGAAGAGGAACAAATTACACAAGAGATATAAAAGGGTAAGTACTATTGGCAGAGAGAAATACTGGAGCAGCTGCTCTCATTTTGATGTCCAGTGGATCGGGAAATTTGGAATGGGCGGCTGGCCATGCCATAGTCCTTTTATGTCTGGAATTTCATTCTTCAATAATTACAAATGAGCAGTGGGAATGGGTACAGTCTTCTAATACATTCATGGGCCTGTTTAATGTTTTTTAAAAAAATATTTCTATATAGAGGATGAATTCAGATGTTTGATTTCTTCAGTTGCCATTAATGTCAATATATTTGGTTGTATTCCTTTTATCCTTAAGGCATAGAGTTTTATTTTTGGATAATATAAGCATATCCATAGAAAGCATTATTTTCCATAAATCCTAGAGGACATGAAATGTAGGACAGAAAACTACAATTGGATAAGCTTACAACTGTTAAAGATGATTTTTCATGCTAATATATTTGATCAATGAGAACAGAAAATGAGACCAAAACAATTTTAAGCAAATATTGGAAAACTTCAAATTACATATATATGTAATATACACTTGTATATGTATATGTGTAGATTACATATATGTATATGTGTAAATTACTTATATGTATACATATATATGTATACACACATATACCTATATATATGGATATATTGCAGTTTTGTTGGTCATAAGCAGTAAAATATTAGAAATTTCAAAGGGTTCAACCTAAAATACATATATACAGAGTAAAGAAAAATGTAGTGGTTATAACGATTCCCATCACCTGCCACTTTGCTTTTATTTGAATAGCGTATTCCTGCAGCTCTATTCTTATGTTATAGCATGGCCTTAATACGCTTACTGCTGCAACTGTTTTATATTAACACTGCAGATGTGTCAAATCTTATCTTAGCCCCAGTTAATTACTTCAGCACTAATTTTAGCAAATATCTCTATCATACAGTATTGTTTTCTATTTGTAAAATGTTTTGAGTTTCAAATCGCAGAAGGAATGCATGCTTGGTTCAGCAAGTGGAATAATACAATACAAACATTAATGAAGGCAAAGGGAATCTTCTCTCCTTGCCCCGTCTTCCTTCAACCTCAACCCTGAGGTAGCTATCTGCATGTTGTTTTACCTGATGGGAATCATATCTGGCATGCTAACTTGTGGCCTCTCTTCTCCCTCTTTCCTTTTTTTCTGTTGTTGGGTGCTATCAAGTTGATTTTGACTCATAGTGACCTCACGTGACAAAGTAGAACTGCTCCATAGGGTTGTCTTGGCTGTAATCTTTACAAGAGCAGACTGCCAGGCCTTTCTCCTGTGGAGCTGCTAGGTGGCTTTGAACTGCCAATCTTCAGGTTAGCAGCTGAGTGCTTAACCGCTTGCACCACCAGGGCTCTGTCCTTTCTTCCTAGTGTTGTCTTTTACTTTCCTAACCTTGGCCTTGCCCTTCCCAGGGGCACTCCAGTGACTTACTGCAGACCATGTACTTGCTCTGGTCGTATTAAAGAGGACAGTGTGGGGCTTGCTCACTTACCTTTGTCACTCTCAAGGGTGTCAGATTTGACCAAATGACTTCAGAAAAGATTGTAAAGAGGAACAATGCCCTCCTCCCTTTTATCTTTTTCTCTTCTCTCATTCCACCTTGGTCAAGGCCAACATATCCTTCTATGTACAGATTTTTTTCCTTAAACTTCAGTTGTTTCCTTGTGATGAACCATTTTGTCTCCTAAAAATGTGACAGCTGCCTAAATACGTTACTGTGAATTTTTTTTTTTTTTTTGGTCTGGAAGTTCCAATTTCCTAAAAATGTTGAGATGATTATTTTTAGGGAGATTTACTTTATCTTGATGAATAACACTGTCAAGGTAATTTAAATGGCAGCAGGGTATTCTTAGGGGGTCAGGAGAGCTGAGGGTCGCTCCGACGTTGCTGCCTTCTTGTATCTCACAGAACTGGATGAGATGAGGTGGAGTTGCTTGGAATTCCACCATGCAGCAAAATCACAAAAAGAGTTTGCTAAACACTGACTCCTGCCTCCCCCCTTCCCCTGCCACCCTAGAATTTCTGGTCAACTAGGTCTGAGATGGGGCCTGAGAATCTGCATTTCTAGTAATTCCCTGGTGATACTGATGCTGCTAATGTGGGGACCAGACTTGGAGAACTACTGGCCTAGAAAATCTCTAAATTCCCATAACTTTTAACATTTTGTGATTGGGAATGTTAACAGGTAGTGGTAGCTGAGCCAACAAAACTACATAACTTGGCACATTTTAACAACAAACATCTAAGATGGAGTGTGTTCCTAATATATCCACCAGGTTGGCAGAAAGCTCCATGTGGCTCCAACATTGATTCCATTTGAATACATGGTGGGCTTGATTGGTTAGTGTCAATATTTTAGAAATCTGTAGACAAAAAAGTCAACTTGCATGCAATCCAACTCCTGAGTTTGCCATTTAATGTAATGATGTTATATAATATCCTGTCCAGTGGTGTGAGTCTCTAACTACCTAGCCAGCCTCATAAAATATCCTTCAGACTGGTGGTAATGTGTCTGCAGTGATTGATAAGTGGGATTTGTACTGTAATTCTGGATCTCAAAAACTGAGACCAAAATGCATTTATTTGGGCCCTATAGCTTGTTCTACCCAGGGCAGCAACTGTAAAATTTATGTTTCTTGTCTATTATTCTGCCAGGTTCATGAGCTCTGAGGGAAATAATCCTATTTTCCTGCTTAATAAATACAGGGTAAGCTCATTAATTACACTGAGATTAATGTGGCATTTAGTGTAGACACTAAATGCATTGAGTATTTGACCTTTTACATTATTAAAAGTTGGAATGGGACAGAATTTTAACATGCAGCACAAATCCAAAAACAGAATTAGCATGCTCCTGAAAATTTTTATAATTTATTCAGCTGTCTTCCCATAAGAATTTATAGGCAGCAAAAGCATTCAACAAAATATAAATAAAACTAACTTTCTAAATTGTCTAACTACCTTATTGACATCACTTATCACACTAATTGTAACAGAACAAGTACTTCCCTTTGGCTGGGACCCTGCTAGGATAGAAGACTAAAAACAGCCCGGGCAAGAAAGACATTTATTTCAGTAAAAATTCCATTGTAAAACTTTGAAAAACACACAAGATATCTTGAAGAAAAAGATACAGTAAAGCAAAAAACTGTTTCTTTTAAGTAGTAATTACATATGCACACATATACACACATAAACTTCCTTTAAAAAATATTTAAGGGGAATTATTTAACATCCTTTCTGTTGCTAATAAAATGAAAAAGGCTCTTCTGAAAAGGCAGACAATTCACGCTACTTTTCTTAATGGTTTATTCATATATTTATACCCTAAGAGGCTTCAGTTAAGCCTGCAAACCATTAGTCAAAGCTTCAAGATAATGTGTATTGCTTGACTGCTTGTTAGTTGACAGTCTTTAAGTATTTTATATATGCATGTGTATGCATGTGTGTATGCAGGTGTGTATATACATACACATATATGTATATATGTGTATATATAGATATAGATAGCTTTACCCATTGCTGTCCAGTTGATTCTGACTCATAGAGACCCTATAGACAGAGCAGAACTGCCCGATAGGGTTTCCAAGAAGCAGCTGGTGGATTTGACCTGCTGACCTTTTGGTTAGCAGCTGAACGCTTAAGCACTGCACCACATATTTATGTTAGACTAGGATTTATTTGGGAGAAGATCTATTTGGAAATACTATGACCTGTTCGCTTTTTTCTTGTTTCCCCATGCGTGTATAAGACCTCTCTTAACGGTGCTATGGTTTTTATGTAATATTGAAAGAAGAATATTGAACTATAGGACCAGCCAGGTTCAATCAAAATTATGGCACTGCTCATTTTGCATGTGCGAATGTTTATTTAAAAAAAGGACTACCTGTTTTTATTTTGCAAGGATTATTTCATTGATATTCTACCTCTTGGATCATCACTCCTCCTTACTCACTTCTCATGAAAATCTCTCAATGACCTTCAGGAGTGCCTTCATGCCCTTGTCCTCCCATCTCCACCCTCCATGAAAGGATATAACAGGTGAAATAAAACCACCCCTATAAGTGCTCATGAACTTCTGCCCTCGGAGATGAAAATACTTTTCTTCGGTGATGAGTTTTATGTCTTAACAGTACATAATGCCACTGCCAGATTATAAACCACAAGTGCAGGAACTGTATCTCTTTATGCGCTATACGCGTCCTGACTTATTGATGGCACTTCATCATCATAATCGTTAAATGAATGGTTTTCAGATCTCTCCATCATCAGCCTCCATTTTGGCAGAGAAAGGATATTAAATAAAATTTGCTCTGCAGGGCTGCCCTTGCTTCCACAGAACAAGGACTCCACCTTACTTTCTGAGCAGAAATTCACTTTGACCCTTCCCCTGTTGCTAAAATCCTCCATTCCTTATTTTTATCCAGGCCTGCGGATACTCTCTTTGGTAGATAGCCTCACCAAAGTCAAAGTCAGAGAAAATTTATGACTTGCACCTGACGCCAATGCTAATGGCCAGTCTGGGTAAATATCTGAGGCTGTAGAATAAGCATACATCTTAATATTTAAAAAAACAAAACTGACTTAAGCTTCCCTGAGGAAGCTTAAGCAGCAGTTTTGGTGGGAGGGTTATGGCTTAATTCTGGTCATGGGTTGAAGACAGAAAAAAAACTATGCAAAAAATCCTTGTCCCAAAGTGTTAGGTAAGCATGCATAAACAGATAACAATTTTGTGACTGTGTGTCTCTATTTTTGCCCTGTATCAACTTAGATATTGAAAAAAATGGAGGACTCATACAATGCCTACCAATTTATCATAGTCTTATTATCTATTATCTCTTTATAAAGTGCTCCCTGCTTTTAATTAAAATCAGAGTTAGAAGGAATAACTTAGATGAGTATGTATGTATTTTTACTATAGGTTATGCAAGTTTTATCATCACATAACAAGTAAATTGAAGAATTAAACCATTCATTAACACAATTAAAGGGAAACTTTCTAAACCTCATCAGCACAAAAATTATCTCATTTATCTGAGCAATTGACCTGTATAGAAATCTTAAGTTGACTCTGGGATAATGCATTAGGGACTGCAGGTCCTTGCAGCACCTCAGTAAAAATCATTGTGCAATGAGCTTCATCCAAACCTCTGACTTCATTCACAAAGCAAACACAACACACAAATACAGACTCCCCCAGGTGGTTTTCTCCTGGAAAGTTTGGGGAACCACTATGCTAGATAACCAACATGTAAAATTTTGTTTAAGGAAAAATAATCCTTTCCCTGATATTCCTAGATTGAATTACCTCTTTTCATTTGGCTGGATGATTTTTGTTTTATATATACTCCAAATTCATGTAGAGAAAGAAGTGAAATTTTATATAATTTAAACTCAAATGTCCTGTCTTCATTCAATCCTTTCTGCATTATATTTCTTCTACAGTGTGGTTCATAGCCTTTCTTTTATAAATCTTGGGTTACTCCCCAAATCCTTCCTTTGGAATTTCCTTTATTACTTTATCAAGAGTGAGCAGATTCTGTAATGTTGTGAGTCATCCTGTTTTCCTGCATGGTGCATTTTTATGTAGCTCCCTTGCTTTTGACAAATTATCCCCATCACTACAGGTGGCTTTGCATTTTATTCATGGGAAAGCAATTTTCTCAATGCTGTATGAAATGAATTTTCATTTTTCCTTGCTATATAATTGTTGGGAAACTAATCAAATGTGTATAATTTTGCTAGGAGTTCTAATATTAACAAAGGAGAATTGCCATAATATCTTTATTATGACTACCAAATTTACATGGAAATGTCTAGAGATTTTAATTTGAAAACATTCACTTTGACATTCAACAACTATTTAAGTGAAAAGGGAGGCTTCATAATAAAAAATTACATGTGAAATAATAAAGCCCATTAAAAGCTTAATAATGGACCTTCAATCTGTCTTTCATAAATATTTTTTAACATCATTGTTGTGTGCCATTGAGTTGATTCCAAATCATAGCGACCCTATAGGACAGGGTAGAACTGCTCTAGGGTTTCGAAGGAGTGGCTGGTGGATTCAAACTGCTGACTTTTTGGTTAGTAGCCCAAGCTCTTAACCACTGCACCAACAGGGCTCCATTTTAACATTAGATAACATTTATTGAATGTGTCTATGTGCCCAGCACCGTACATTTTCTATTATATTCCATTTTCATAAAACCCTATGGGGCAAGTACTGTTTTTTATCTTTTTAATAAAATTTTATTGTGGTGAAATATATATATATATAAACATTTTGTCATTTCAACCATTTTTATGTGTACAATTCAGTGATATTGATTACATTTCAGCACCTCTGTTTCCAATTTTTTTCATTGCCCTTAATAGCAACTCAGCATCCCTTAAGCAATACTTCCCTATTTCATCCTTCCACATGCCCCTGGTAACCACTAATTAAATTTGTCTAGAGATTTCATATAAATGGAATCATAAACAATATTTGTCCTTTTATGTCTGACTTATTTCACTTGGCATGATATTTTCAAGGTTCACCTATGTCGTAGCATGGATCAGGACTTTGTTTCTCTTTATAGCTGAACAGTAATCCACTGAATCCGTAGAACCACATTTTATTGTATCTGTTTATCTGCTGATGGACACTTGTGTTGTTTCCACCTTTTGGCTATTGTGAATAATGCTACAATGAACATTGGTGGACAACATACTTATTCTGATAGCTACTAATTACCACTTTTTCCTTCCCCAATTTTATTAATAATAGCATAGGTTTACAAGATCTAAAAAAGATAAGGTTTTTTTTTTTTGTATAAGTTCTTACTTTCATTGGTTTAAATTTTTATAGAAAAATATTCTGATTATTTTAATAAAAAGCACATCACTTTTTATAAATTTCTACATTTATTCGTGGTAGGCACTCTTCACAAGGGAGAAAAATGAACACAACTCCTCTTTCAGAATTTGAGATCTGTTGTAGACAACTACACAATAAAACATGTATTTATATAAAAGATAATGTGCCTTATGATGGGGGAAGTTCCAGATGATATGGGAGAGCCTTTGGTGTGGTAAGGCCATAGTGGGGCCATAGGGTGGAGGAGAAAGGGTGCCCAGAACTAGTACATCGTAAGAGGCACCTAGAGAAAGTGATGTTTTTAAAGAGACCATAAATTTGAATTTCTCCTTCCTTCCCCAGTGTTATTTATTTTAACATGTATTTACAATAGCTAAAGGAGATCATTTCTTGTGTCTTACTTTCTCTTACCTAAAATTCTGTAAAAACAACCATAATGATTTTTAACCTGGAATAGGGAAAAAGACTGTAGTTTAAGCTGCCCAGGCAAGGGAAACAGCACATAGGATGGCTTTAATTTAAGAGAAAGCATAGGAACGTTAGTAATTCATAGGTCAGCAGGACTGATACAACAGCACAGAAAGGATGAAGTGGAGAGGAGACATAGCCCAAATTGTATGGAACCATTTAAGCTTGGTAAGCAGTTTAAACTTTAACCCAAGGCAACAGGGAGTGGTTAGTGAGTTTTGAACTGGGGAGTCACACCAGTCATGTTTACTAATATCATACACGCTGCAACGTGGAGGATAGACTGCAGAGGTCGCAGGGGAGGAAAGGAGTTAGGGAGACCAGTTGCACAGTTGTTTCAATAGTTTATGTGATCCATAGACCTTTGGTGGCCTTGAAAATTATTAAAAATGAAATTTTAATTTTGTTTTTTTAATAGCATATATACACAAACATACATACATA
>NW_004444214.1:1588012-1591125 GCF_000243295.1 Trichechus manatus latirostris
TTGTTTGGCTCATGGTCCCACATCACATCATCCCCCTGCTTGAACAGTCATATTACCTTCTATCTCTGCTGTAGCCAATTCCCCTTCAGCCTCCCTTTTATAAGGACACTTGTAACTGCATTTGGGGCCCACCTGGATAGTACAGGGAAATCTCCCCATCTCAAGAGCCTTAACTTAATCACAGCTGTAAAGTCCCTTTTGCCATTAAGGTAAAATTCACAGGTTGTAAGGATTAGGATGTGGGTATCTTTGGGGACAATATTCATCCCACCACAATAACTTTAGGCAATTAAATAAAATAATGCTGTTAATTATTGAATCCATACTGTTTTCATGCACTGTTCTAATGCCTTGAACATTCGAAAAATAGCAAATATTTAAAAAAATAAATATCAATCATTTAATACTCAAACCTTTATGAGATAAGTACTGTAATTATTCTTATTTGACAGATGAAGGAACAAAAGCCCAGAGAAGTTAAGGAACTTACCTGAGATCACAATGCTTGTAAATGGCAGAGCAGTTGTTTGAACCTAAGCAAAAGCCATTATTTTTTATCTCCATGTTACACACTCTTCCTTGGCCTTTTGGGGCTCTAGTTTCATGGGCTGGTGGGAGGGGAGGGGATAGAACTACCTAGATGCTCTCTGTATTTCTTTTGAGTTTTAATATATAGGGCTCTTTCCAAAGTATGTAAGTATATTTTGCCTAGTAAGAAAAACTTCAATGATATGTTTGTTAAGTAAACAAAATTGTTCAAAGACAAACATTCAAAAGTCATTTATCATGTTCTTTGAAAAAAGCGTAGTGTAGGAAAAAACAAACTTCATCAAGGTATTAGTAATAATAATTATAAACTGGGCAGAGTGACCAAACTGTTCAGAAGTCGATTCAGAGAGTACAGGTTAAATAATAGGCATGTAATATAAACCACTGTGAAAAGGACGCCCCAAGCTTTTCCAGGGTAATTCTAATAAATAGATAGGCAGATTCAGTGATTCATTTAAGATTTTTGAAACTGTAATAGTACCAAAATAGAAAGTTTAGGGAAGAGAAAGTATTCACATGAACCTTAAAAAAAAAAAAAAAAAAATCAGTTCTGACAAAATAAAGTAACAAAGCTTTCTTTGTTAAACCAAGCCTACTAGACATGTATACAGATAAAGTACATTGGATGAATCATGTTTAATAGTAGCACTTAATATCTTTCCCAGAAACACAATGGGTAATTTCTGAAGCATACGTGATTTTTGAAAAGAGGAACTAAACACAGGCAAAATAAATGTAGAAGTGATTTAGCTTCTTTATTATAAGCAATTTGAAAATATAACGGGAAAGAGCAGAAACTAATTGTAATACAGAATATATTTTCAAGTCCCCATTTAATGAGAACATGCTTGGTACCTAGCATAAAGAAAAATGTTAAGATACTCAGAAATTAGGCAAGTCCATAGACTAGTGGCTTTAACTTTCATTTGCTGTTTCAATGCAATAGAAGAAGCCAAGTTGAGTGGCGCTGACTCTTGTGCCCTTAAAATCTAAAAATAGTGAGAAAACAAAAAAAAAACCTCCATAAAGATAAGCTGCACTGCAAATGTTTCCTTCCTGCTGCTTTCAATTTGTTGCCTTAAAATTGTTTGTGCTGGGAACGGATTCCTTCCCTTGAAAGCCAGCCATTATAATTACGTTTATTTGCTTTTATATTAAAGTCAAATGGCTTGGAGAATCAAGTTGTGTGGTTAAGTGGCGAGAGTTTCTCAGCTGATGATACTTGAGGCTGGAAGCACTGAAATGTGAGATCACTGTAATGCAATGGCTTGGTCATTAAGGGCACCATTGGAACGATTTATTCTCAAGGGAGAAACATACCTCAGATTTATTATCCTGCATCTTCCATAAATGAATGAAGCAGTTTGATTACTGAAGGCATTGATTCTGCATGATAAAACCATTATCTGTATATCCCATGGCCGAACTTGTTAAAGTTGTTTCACTGATAGAGCTTACTGACTTGCTAAGGGCTTTTCAAGATCTTAGATGCCCGATAGGAAACTACTGGAGATACTCAAGAAATGCCAAAAAATTGTAAGTTATCTTTCCTTTTATATGGAAGTTGATGGAGAAATGCTTCATACTTTTTTCACTTTTTTTCCAGAATAGACAATTTCAGTGATTTTAGAATGTCATAAACTTGTTCATAGCCCATACATAGGCTTTTGGATCATAGGCAAGTCAGAACTAACGGCTTCATTTATTTCCAAAATGAGGTGAGGTGTTCCCAGAGTTAAAGTATTTAATCTTTCTCAACTAGTGTTCAGCATATTGCTGCTGACAACCAACTTCTGGGAAAAAATCCCAAGAATTTCTAATTTTTGACATCTTAATAGAGTATAGGAAGACAACATAAAATGGTTTAAAATGTCAAGTGAAGAAATATTTCCTTTTAGATCACAATTCCAATTTCTTACATCTAGGCTAGTATATTAGTAATAGTGGTAATAATTAGTAATGATAAGAGAAAAAAAGATGATAGTTAACACTAATTCTAAGTTTACTCTTCTAGGATCCATGACTTTATAATCACATTAAATTCTGTTTACAAGCTGGTGACTTGCTAAAAGTATCTTTAGTTCTATTTTACACATTAGGAAACAGAGACAACATAGTTTTCCACCCACAATTGCATAGCTAGTATTTGGCAGAGGATTTCAGCAAAGTTGGTCTGGCCTTAAAAACTCAAGCTCTCATCCACTTTGAGATGAATAGCAGTAGGAGTGAGCTCAAGCTAAATAAACATAAGGTGAAAATGCTTGTCTCTGTAACTTAAAAACTTAGAAATGGCAATAAGTCAACTATTTTTTTCTAACTTTATATTACCAGTAATAATATATAGTACTATCATTTACATTTATTGAAAAGATTCCAAAAGTACAAAAAACAGTAAACAAAAAATTTCTTTTCTCCTAAAGTCTGGTAAGATTAACATTGGCTAATTTTCACAGAGATTTGAAAACACTGTAATGCAGAGATGCTATATAATTAATACAGTTAATTTGAAAATTATTTTAAATAATTTTATTGTAAAATAAAACACAGATACAGAAAACCACGCA
>NW_004444214.1:1591512-1615928 GCF_000243295.1 Trichechus manatus latirostris
ATAGAGACTTGCTTGGATTCAGGGTGGATCCCTTTGTCAAGACTGCAGTTCTGGGTTCTTTGATCAGGGGCACAGTGTGTCTGGGTTTTACTTCTTTGATGTTATCAGCTGATAATGCCTACTCTATTACTGGTGTTGAACATGGTAATGTTCTTAATTTTATCTTCTTTTTTTTTTCATTCATTACCTTGGATATATTTATGAAGAGATGCTTCACCTGCTCTACTGTTTGGTTTCCCAGTGGCTCAGTCCATATAGGAAAGGCAAGATAACTGATTTACATGGTTTCCAAGATAATAAATTGTCCCCGTTACCCTGTAAAAGTGACAGTTTTGTCTTACTAATATAACTATGAACTCCTTGATTTAAATGTATTTGATGAGTTTCAATCCATTACAATCTTATTGTGTCTCAAACTGACCAATCTTTAGCTAGTGGTAATTCTTTCTCCATTGGTCCTCTGACATGACACTAATAATTTTAGATAGCTTCCTTGCCATTTTCTGTGTCAAGATGTTCAGGCTCATGTTGTACATAGCTGGCATTAGATGTTTTCAAAAATCTCTGGTTTCTTTTCATGGGAAATAAAATATAAGTATGAATAGATTAGTATATGTGAAAATTTATTTATCTCTATATCTTAAGGAAAAAAGAAACCTCTTTTATATCTTCATACCAAAAACCAAACCAAATCCGTTGCTATTGAGTCAATTCCAACTCACAGTGACCCTATAGGACAGAGCAGAACTGCCCCATAGGGTTTCCCAGGAGCAACTGGTGGATTCAAACTGCCAACCTTTTGATTAGTAGCCGTAGTTCACCGTAATTCTCATCCACTGCACCACCAGGGCTCCATAACTTCATACAGATATTTCCAATTCAAATTTGTGACTATAAATTTTTCTATATTTAATCTGTATCTCCTTTCTTCCACATCATGAATCTTGGTTGTCAAGGACACCAGAGATAACAGAATTAGAATATTCTATAATTATTCATAAGCCTACATTACACATACAAAAGTCTAAGAATAATAATACTAACAATACTACCACCAGTTGTTACTGAAAATAGATACAAACTTTTTTTGTATATTTTATGCTTATTTCCACCTATTTAAAGAATGCTTGTACTATATCTATATCGTCAAATCAAGCTGCCATTATATATTTTATCCTTTTTAACTCTCATTTATCTTTTTTTTTTTTTTTTTTAAACAAGTAGCTGTACATTTGCTGCTCACCAACAGTCATTATGTTACTTTCATCTTAGTCATTTTGGTTGTCTAAATCTTGTCCTCACCCAGCTATAGCCAAAATATATCAAGTGATTTTCACTAAGTTGCCAATTCATATCAATGGGGGAAATAAGTTTGTTTTGTTTTTTTTAAAAAACAAACTGTGTTGGAACAACTAAATATCCCTATGGAGGAAATAAATGAGCCTCTATTCCTACTTCATTACATATACAAAAATGTATTTGAAGTTGAGCAGTAGTGCTAGCGGCTGTCCCCTTCCGTCCTTGGCCCCAGCAAATGGCCCTTGTGCTGAGTTGCTAGGAAGCACCTATCTGTGAGCTCACAGGAGCTTGAAAAGGTCATCATCTCTCTAACACTCACCTGAGGGGAAAATGGTTGAAGCCGATCATCTGGGAAAGCTCTTCATTGGTGGGCTCAACACGGAAACAAATGAGAAGCCCTTGAGGCAGTATTTGGCAAACATGGATGAATTGTGGAAATGCCCTTGACGAAATACCGTGAAACCAACAAATCTAGAGGATTTGCTTTTGTCACCTTTGAAAGTCTAGCAGATGCCAAAGATGCAGCCAGAGATATGAATGGGAACTCCTGAGATGGAAAAACCATCAAAGTGAAGCAAGCCACTAAACCAACCTTTGAAAGTGGTAGATGTGGAACCCCTCTGCCTCTAAGAAGCAGAGGCCCTCTGAGAGGTCTTAGACGTGGAAGAGGAGGAAGCAGAAAAACCAGGACACAGTCTTCACGTGGGGACCACATGGATGATGGTAGCTATTCCAGGAACTTTAACATGAGTTCTTCCAGGGAACCACTTTCAGTAAAAAGAGGACCCCCTAACAGATCTGCCCCCTCAGGACTGGTTCACAGCAGCAGTGGAATTGGAGGAAGAGCTCCTGTACTATGTGGAAGAGATAGTTACGGAGGCACACCACGAAGGGAACCCCTGCCCTCTCCTAGAGATGTTTATTTGTCCTCAAAAGATAATGGATATTTTACTAAAGACAGCTATTAAAGCAGAGATTACCCAAGAGATACATATCATGGTTGTGGTGATTCCAGTTCACGTGATGACTATCCATCCAGAGGGTATAGAGAGAAAGATGATGGTGGTTGTGACTGTGACAATTTAGATCATCCAAGTAGAGGTTTCTACATAGATTCCTATGAGAGTTAAGGTAACTCATGTAATGCCCCACCTATACGAGGCTCTCTGCCATCTTATGGTGGAAGCAGTCACTATGACTATTACAGAAGCTCCCATGACAGACGTGGTGGCCGTCGAGACAGTTACTCGAGCAGCGAAAGTGATCTCTACTCAAGTGTCCATGATCGGGTTGGCAGAAAAGAAAGAGGGCTTTCCCCTTTTATGGAAAGGGCATACCCTACCCACATGATTCCTATAGCAGTTCAAGCCCTGGAGCACCAAGAGGTGGTGGTGGTTGTTAGAGGAAGCTGATCTGATAGAGGGGGAGGCAGAGGCAGATAATAAAAACAAACAAAACTTTGGACCAAAATACCTCTTCAAACAAACAAAGTGGAACCTATTCTGTCATAACTACCAAAGAAGCCCTGGTGGTACAGTGGTTAAGCATTTGGCTGCTAATCTAAAGTTCAGTGGTTAAAACCCAAACCCAACTGCCACTCTGTAGGAGAAAGATGTGGCAGTCTGCTTCCATAAAGATTACAGCCTTAGAAACCCTACGGGGCAGTTCTACTCTGTCCTATAGGGTTGCTATGAGTCAGAATCAACTTGATGGTAATAGGTATGGGTACCCAAGGACTACTAAAAGGAAAAATTGTGTTACTTTAAAAAACTTTCCTGTTAAGTTCTCATCCATAATTTTTATGTTCTTGTGAGGTAAAAAGTAAAACATATTTAATTTGATTTTATGACATGGCTGTCAACAAGCAAACGTTAAATGTGTAAGACTTGACTTGTGTACTAGTGCTGTAATTCTCTAAGTGTCCCTAAAGGCCACTTCCTATTTGATTCTTCCAAGTAAATGAGGCAAGTAATACATACTAAGATCTTCCACAAACATCTAGTCATCTAAAATGGAGAGATGAATCATTCTACCTATATAAGCAAGCTAGATATTAGAAGGTGCTTGGGTTTGTTACTCTTAGGATGTCACAGTGTCTTCAAACTGAAATCTCAGTGTGGAAAACCTGAGATCAGATGCTTACATAAGGAAAGTGCTATTAACCCAGTAAACCCAAAAAGGCAAATGGGTAATGCTGGGCATATTTTGTCTTTCTGACATTTTCTTGGAAATCTACAAGAATCTCCCCTCTCCCACTCCCCCAGTAAGACTATTTAAGTGTGTATTAAACAACTACAGAATACAAAATAAAAAGCTTGGCCAAAACAACAACAACAAAAAATCAATTTGCGGGAATCATAGATCTGCATGTAAAAGGTTGACACATTTTCTACAATATAGGAGAATTTCTTTGTGTTCTTGGGGTAAGTAAATTTTTCTTAGAGAGGACTTAATAAAGTACAAACCATAAAAAGAAAAACAAACACAAAATTGGACTTCTTCAAAATTAAAAAAATTAAAAAAGTTCTCCCCTAAAGACACTATTAAGAAGGCATGCCACAGCAATGGAAATAATTGCAATGCATATATTGACAACTTGTATTTAGAAAATATAAAGAACTCCTATAAAACAAAAATAACAAGACCAAAAACCCAGTTAAAAAAAGAGCAACAGACTTAAACAGATACTTTAGAACTAGACAGACGATGGCTACTGGGCACCTGGAAAAGTGTCCAACATCATTATTCCTCAGGCTAACTGTGATCATTAAGGTTTTGTGTCAACTTGGATGGGCCATGATTCTCAGTGGTTTGGCAGTTATGATGTAGTTTGGCAGCTGTATGATGATATGATCACTTCCATAATGAGATTTGACATAACGTATTCACCTCCACGATGGGATCTGCTGTGAGTAGCCAGTCAGTTGAAAGGGAGTTTTCTTGGGAGTGTGGCCTGCATCGGATATAAGTGGACTTTCTGGCAAGGCTCCTGGGCTTTTGCTTGCACTGGATTCTGCAGCTGGCTCCTGCTTGTTTGACCTCCAGTTCTTGGGACTGAAGCTAGCAGCTTACCTGCTGTCTTGGCTGCGATCTTTGGATCTGTCGGTCTTCAAAGCTATGAGCCAGAGCTCTGCTGTCTGACTTGCTGATCTTGGGTTTGCCAGCTCCAGTGGCTACGTGAATCAGGAGAAGCCTCCAGCCTGATCCCTGATTTGGGATATTCCAGCCTCTACAACCATGTGAGCCATTTCCTTTATATAAAACTTTCTATCTAGATATTTATACGCTTTACTGGTTTTGCTTCTCTAGAGAACCCAGCCTAAGACGCCAACATAAATGGAAACAAAATGAGATACAATAACACACCCACTAGAATTGCTAAAACTAGTAAGTCTCAAAATACCAAACACTGGCAACATGTAGAACAGATGAACTACACTTCCATTTGAGTGGCTAAAATTGAAAAGACTGAAGTAACAAATGTTAAAGAAGAAACGGAGCTACTGGAACTCTCATACATGGCTGGTGGGAGTGTTAAAATGATGAAGTCTGGCTGTTTATTATAAAATTAAGAATGCATCCAACTTACAACCCATCAATTCCTCTCAAATTATGGACCGAAAACATACATACACTAAAAGATTTGTATCAGATTGTTTGTAGCAGCCTTAGTCATGGTGATGAAAACTGGGAACAATCCAAATGATGAACAGTAAGAGACAGGATTAAAAAATTGATATATTCATACAATAGAATAATATTCAGTTATACAAAGAAAGTACTAACCAACACAATATAAATAAAACTAAAAAACCTGTTGAGTGAAAGAAGCCAGACAGAAAATAATATATATACACAGTCTGATTCCCTTTACAGAAGTCTATGGACAGGCTAAAAGATTATATGGTGCTAGAAATGAGAAAACTGTTTGGGAGGACTTCTACAGAATTTCAATGGAAAGAGACACAAGTAAGTTTTATGAAGCGATGGAAATATTCTATATCTTGTTTTAGATGGTGGTTAGAAGGATGTACTTTTAAAACTCAAAAGATCTGAAATTTAAGACCTATGCATTTTATTGTACGTAACTTATAGTTCAATAAAAATTAGACAGAAAAATTGAACCATTGAACCATTTATGAATAAATTGTACAGAAAAAAGTCAAGTTTGCCTATTATATGAATCTATGTAAAACTTCAGAGTATAAGCTGTAAATGAAAACTGAACCAAGAATCCTTTTATTAAAAGAGGATCATAGCATAGAGGCAACAACCATGCTTTTCTAGCTTACTAGTGCCTTAACCTTTGCTTAAAGAATGAACAAAAACAAGAAATGACTATAAGGCTTAGCCATAGGCACTGTAAGAAAGGAAAAAGATATTCTAACTATTAGGAGAGAATAAACTCCATGCAGTATTATTTGTAATACCAGCTAGAAAGTAGTAAGTGTCATGTAAGGAAAAAAAAATGTTATGGCAGTTCAAAAAGCGAGAAATCATGACCAGATGGGAGGAATCAGTGAGTGAGAAAATCTTAGTGGAGGAAGGAGAAGATAAACTCTGCAGAATTTTTCAATAACAGTGACTTATATCCAGTTTATTCTGTACATTTTTTTTAAAAAGTTGGTATATTTAAAATTTGAGCTTCTTTTTAGCACTAACAAAATAGAAGATTCCTACATCTTTTATGTTTACAAAACACTCTTATACATTAAGGCGGAATGTAAAGGTTAATGTCATTTCAAGATGTGAACATCCTGAGGCAATGTTCTAACAACTTTACAGGTTTCCTAAATGAAAATAAAACTACTTTTCAGAGGCAATTCAGTAAATGAGATAGAGTTTATCTAGCATGTGGTAAATCGTTTTCAGATAAATGGAGAAAGTTTAAAAAAAAAGAAAGTAAACAAGCAATGATATTCACTTTCCTGGCTGTTTTGTATTTTTAAGATTCAAGATGCATTTTCACTGGGTAAAATTATCTGGCTATATGATGGTGGCAGGTCATTTCCCATAAAAATGATACAACTCTTTTCTCAAGAATCTTAGAAGAATTGTGCCAGAGCCAGGCCAACAAATAATTTTAAAATCCTGTGTCTCTGTCCTTTCACTAGGTGACAATTGCCATCATGTGGAACAGATTTTTGTGCAGGCATAAATCATTGGTTATAATTATTTCTTGATAAATACAGGCAATCATGTCCTTCAGGAGATAAATTAAGAATTGGAAATAACAGATTAATCTTTTTGAAATTATTGAATCGACAGGTGCAATTTCCAAAAAGATTAGTCATCATAGCCTCACTGAGTCAGGTCATTAAAGATTAGCTGTTTTCAAGAAACTTACTAAACATAATTCACACGAAGTCATGACACTTTTAATTCAAACTGTAGTCTCTGCTCAGGTCACCATCCTCAGGGGCAGTTACAGAACATGACATAGCTGAAGTACGCTAGGATACTCAACAAGGAAATGAGGATAAGCCATAAGCCATTGTTCCTGAGTCTGTGGCTGGCTTGGCAGTACGGGATCCTGACTGTGTCTTCTCTCTCTGGATTAGCTGTCATTCTCTAATTTGACATGTACACCTCCTAAAATTCATTCATGAGGGAGAATTTCAAGAAGTGGCCAATGACTTTAGTCCTTCTATAAACTTTATTTTAGGAATGTTATGGATTGGATTATTTCTCCCCAAAATATGTGTTGAATTTCTGGCCCTTTTACCTGTGAATGTTGTCCTGTTTGGAGATAGGGGTTTTCTTTTGTTATGTTAATAAGGCCATACCAGTGTTGGGGTGGTAGATCCTAAACCTAATCACTTCTGAGTTATAAAAAGACCAGAATAGACACAGACACATACAGGGGAAGAGGAAGACAGACTACAGAGACAAATGCATCTACAAATCCCAGAATGCCAAGGATTGCCAGCAGCTTCTAGAAGCTGAAATAGACAGTGAGGGACACCGTCCTAGAGTCACACCCTGAATTTTGACTTTTGGCCTTCCAAACTGTGAGAAAATAAATTTATGTTCTTTAAAGCCACCCCTTGGGGTTTTTATATCACAGTAGCACTAAGAAACTAAGACAAGGAGCAACATCGGTCTCTTTTGAAGTTGATTTGGATCATGAATTATGCATAGCACACTATTTTTTAAGGATATATGTGTTAATATTGGAGCCCTGGTGGCACAGTGGTTAAGAGCTCGGCTGTTAACCAGAAAAAAAGGTCAGCAGTTCAAATCCACCAGCTGCTCCTTAGAAACTCTATGGGGCAATTCTGCTCTGTCCTATAGGGTCACTATGAATTGCAATCAACTTGATGGCAACCTGTTTTTTTTGTTTTTGATGTCAATACTGGGCCGACTTTTCAAACTGACAAAGTACCATCAGAGACAGATCGGCCTTGTTCTTAGAAGGCTGATGAACAGGTGAAAGCCAACAGAGACTGCTGTCACTTTTCCAGATCCACAGTTAGACTTAAGTATATTTATAAGAAATTAAAAAGAACTGAGATGAGCAAGGAGGGCACTGTGCTAATATCACCCCTGACAAATTCTCCGTGACAATCTTTTGTCATGTGGAACAGCAGACTCAGGGATTAGAGAAGCTGTTTTGTGAAATGGATCCAAAAGCATTCGTACTGAGCAAGCCGTCCTCTTTGTGTACCTTTCTTTTGAATTCTTCTCATGCCTCCCATCCTACAGTTACTAGCTTCATCTCCAAGTGATAGAGTGGGTTGCTGGGAGCCATCTCTGTCTAATCCTTTAATTGGGACTCTGGCCACAGCCAGCTTTCCTTGCACTGTCCACTGCCCAGATAATTGCTGTGACATTTCATTTCTCTCTCCAAAAGACACACTCAGGCAGAAAGCTCTTTCTAGAAGCACCCCGAGCCCTGCTGCAGGGTGATGCAGTTCACAGTCTGGTGGCTGGCTCTTTCCTGAACGGTCAAGGGCTGTTTTTCGCAGTCTTATTGCTCCGAGGAAAAATAAGCCTGGACAGATAACTGGAGTTGCTTCTCTCCTCTTTCCTACTTGTTACCAAACCTATTGCCGTCGAGGGGATTCCAACTCATAGTGACCCTACAGGACAGAGAAGAGCCGCCCTATATGGTTTTCAAGGCTGTGATCTTTATGGAAGCAGACTGTCACATCATTCTCCCATGGAGCAGCTGGTGGGTTCAAATCACTGACCTTTGGGTTTGCAGCCAAGTGCTTAACCACTGTGCCACCAGGGATCCCCTTCTTTCTTGTCAGGAGGTGGTTAAAAGCAGGTAATGCTTTTTGTTAAAGACCTTTACTTCCAGGGCAGCAAAACGCTCTATTTATCCTGCCAGACGAATGGATAAAATTCCCAAGCAGGCTGTCATGAAGGGACTCAGTTTGTATCATGAACGAACGCTGTCAATTCCAAGGCCCTGGCTGCGTACCTGGCACACAGTCAGAACTAAGTAAATACTTGTGATAAATTGAGCAGTGCTGTTCCAAGATTTTGTCTTCTGTATTTCTGCTTTCTCTGGCAACTGGGTCACACTATCATCCAATCAATCACTATTAAATCTTGCAAACTGTCTTTTACACACTGTCTCGTTCTAAATATAAATTATTAGCTGTATAGAAATATTCTCATAATCTTTATCACATTTTAAGAGACTAAGGATTTCTACAATCATTGTAACACATAGTCTGAATGAGGAAAACTGAGGGGCTAAGCACAGGAAAAAAGACCTGGCTATCTTCTCCCGTAAAGATTACAGCTTAGGAAACCCTAGTGGGCAGTTCTACTCTGTCCTATACAGTCGCTATGAACCCAAACCAGTTCGATGGCACACAACGACAACAAACGTACTGGAGCTTAAATGACCTTAGCTATTTGGAATGTGTTTTACATGAGAACTCTACAGCCCAGAGAGGGTAATCGACTTGTCTAAGTCTGTGCAAGAGGTTAATGACAGAACACAGGTATCCCGACACCCAGAATAATGCTCTCCATATCACACTGTGATGACGATTCTGTCAAGGGGATATAATACATGTAGTGGCCAAAAGTACACTGTTACTCAAGTTATTTAACATATCTGTCCTGAAATCTCTGAATTTAAAACTCAGTCTGTATGACACATTATCACTATTCCTAATGCCGGAGTACCACCTCATTTACAAAAGAGGCAACACTGAATTTTATAAGCAAAAAATTATTACAAAAAAAGCAATATTTTGATGCTCTACCTTTTCTCTCAATAAAATCCTCCAAACAATAGGAGTTATATGTGTGTGTGTGTATGTTGTTGCTAGGTGCTGTTGAATCGATTTCCCCTCACAGCATCCCCATATGATAGAGTAGAACTGTCCCATGCTGTTGTCTTGGCTGTAATCTTTATGGAAGCAGACTGCCCATTCTTTCTCCCTCGGAACCACTGGTGGGTTTGAACCGCTGACCTTGAGGTTAGCAGCCAAGCACTTAACTGTTGTGCCACCAGGGCTCTTATATGTGTATATATATATGTACATATATACATTGTACATGTCTATGTGTGTGTAAATACATGAGTATATATTTACACATGGGATCCTTTCATATTAATTCCAGTTGAGGAAGTAATGGATTGGGTGTGGAAATTCTTTGGGGAAAGGAGTTCATTCAGTAAATGGATTTCATTCAATAAAAGGATGAGTTTTGAGTCTGCTATCAAATTTCCAACAATGAAAGATTTGGGTGAAGACATTTCTTCAATGAATTTATGGTTTGGTTGATCTTAGTTATACTAAAACTTTTTTTGTCTTATAATACATTTAGGTGAAAAAACATTAAAATCAATTATGGAAAATATCTAGCTATTGGAAATAGTAATAATAATTTCCTTGACTGACACATTTTGAAAATTATTTAAAGTGGTTATGCTTTTACTGAAGACCCATCATACCTTAACCCTGTGGATAGAATGTGTTATCTAAAATTATGTTTAAATAAATTTCCAGATTTAAAGTCTTAATGAAAAATTCTTGGAGTCTAAGGATGCATGAGTGATAGATGAAACAAAATCTACAATTTTCTTCTGGGCGAAATAAGGAATTAAATGATCACTTCATAGGATATAAGCTGTTTAACAGAGCTGGTGAACCTCTCTGAGAGTCCTGATTGGCTAGAGTGGAAGTTACCACCTCATGTTTAGACCTTCCGTCCCTGGTCTCTCTCTTTAGTTAACCATAGGAAGATGTGGGGTGGGCTGTGTGGTAGTAGGAGCAGAAGGCATATAGCACAGGGGGAATAGATCAGTTAATCCAAGGAGAGACGCATGCTATGCCCCCGTTGTACACACAAGCAAGAATACAAGGTTAAGGGGACCAAGATCACTGCATATACAGAACAGAATTTAAACTTGCTAAACACTAAGTAATACTCCAACTTCTCATTGCATTGGCCCTCAGGGGTTCTCACAAAGGGTTTAAACATGTTTGGCTTTCTGATTTCCCAGATTGCAGCAGACTGGAGCATACATTAAAAGAGAAAGTGGGGGTGTTTGGGTTAAGGAAAGCACACTGAACAGAAAGGTGAAGGAAGGGTAACTTCTACTGCATCACAATGTCTTAGCAGCAAAAAATAAACCAGCTCTCATGGAGGAGACCCCAAATGTGCAAAACATATAAATCCTTTTAACTGTATGGTATAATTTATATTCAAAATGATGACCATTTATCCTAAATACAAATTATATCATAATACACTATAAGAAGACACGGATGTTTTTCAGGTTGTAGAGTAATTTTCCACTCAAATAGTTAAAAATGAATCATAATTTTGGTACATGAATTAATTATAGTCATCAGAAAATGTAACTTAGTTGGAATAATTTACTCCAGGTGTTAAAGTAGACTATATTACTTATTTCAGATATCTTATAAAAAAGTTTTTGTAGAAGTACATATTTAGAGAGTAACTCAGGGTTAGAAAATAGGCATTCATTTTCCATATAGTTACTTTCTCTTTGGCTAATGACATAGAACTACCTATGCTAGGGAGTTAGTGCTTACCTTGGAAAACTACAAAAAGTGGACACTTTGCAGAAACCCAGTTGAAATGTATTTGCATGTTCAATAGAGTTACTTACAACTGAATAGTAGTGGACTCATCTAAGAGGCTAGAAATGAGGATGGGACCTCACTGACACATGATGGGATACTGCATTACTGCTGTGCTAGTAGGCCATCAAAACACAAAGGCGTTCAGAATGGCCTCTCAGTAAGAGGTACACGGGAGCCACTCTGGGGCAAACGAGGGAGGGGGCAGAGAAGAAGTGGTTGTTCTCAGAGAGTATGCACCAAGGATATTGCAGGAGGCATGTAATGAAAATGTTCTTGACAATTGCTTATCCAAACTGTTATCAGGAACTCATATGTCATGGATTGAATTGTATCCCCCCAAAATATGTGTCAACTTGGTTAGGCCATGATTCCCAGTATTGTGTGGTTGTCCTCCATTTTGTGATTTTCCTATGTGTTATAAATCATAACCTCTGCCTGTGGTTAAAGAGGATTAGAGTGGGATGTTAACACCTTTGCTCTGGTCACATCCCTGATCCACTGTAAAGGGAGTTTCCCTGGGGTGTGGTCTGCACCACCTTTTATCTTACAAGAGATAAAAGGAAAGGGAAGCAAGCAGAGAGTGGGGGACCTCATACCATTAAGAAAGCAGCGCCAGGAGCAAAGTGCATCCTTTGGACCCAGGGTCTCTGTGTGGAGAAACTCCTAGTCCAGGGGAAGATTGATGACAAGGACCTTCCTCTAGAGTCGAAGGAGAGAGAAGCCTTCCCCTGAAGCTGACACCCTGAATTTGGACTTAAAGCCTGTGAGGAAATAAACTTCTCTTTGTTAAAGCCATCCGCTTGTGGTATTTCTGTTTTAGCAGCAGTAGATGACTAAGACACTGTGCATATTGGTCAATAGAGAACCAAATTATAAATATGTTTGACATATTTTTATTTTGTTTTAAATTTGTTGTTGAGAATATACACAACAAAACATACACTGATTCAACTGTTTGTACATGTACAATTCAGTGACATTGATTAGGTTCTTCCAGGTGAGTAACCATTCTCACCCTCCTTTTCTGACTTGTTCTTCTCCATTAACATAAACTCACTACCCCCTAAGGTTGCTATCTAATCTTTTGAGTTGCTGTCAATTTCATCCCACAGATGGTTCTTAAAAGAGCACAATGCTCAAGGCAGACATTTTTTACTAGTTAAGCTAAACTATTGGTTAGTTTTAAGACTTCAGGAGCTATTTTTGGTTAAAGGTTTGAAGATTATCTCAGGGCAATAGTTTCAGGGGTTCATCCAGCCTCCATGGTTCCAGAAAATCTGGATTCTATGAGAATTTCAAATTCTGTTCTGTATTTTCCTCCTTTTGATAAGATTCTTCTATAGAATATAAATCTCTGGTCACAGATAACAGGACCCATACCCCTTGTTTAACTCAGAGGACATTGATTTTTTTACTCTGCTGCAATACCAAAAGGAAGTCAGCAGAGCCTTTGCAAGGAACCCTGGTGGCACAACAGTTAAGTCCTCTGCTGCTAAATGAAAGGTTGGTGGTTCAAAGCCACCCAAAGGCTGCACAGAAGAAATGCCTGGTGATCTGCTCCTGTTAACATTGTTGTTAGGTACTTCAAGTTGGTTCTGACTCATAGCAACCCTACGCACAACAGAATGAAATGCTGACTGGTCCCGTGCGATCCTCACAACTCTTGCTATGTCTCAGCCTGGTGTTGCAGCCACTGTGTCAATCCATCTTGTTGAAGGTCTTCCTTTTTTTTTCCTGAGCCTCTACTTTACCAAGCATGATGTCCTTCTCTAGGGGCTGGTCCCTCCTGATAACATGTCCAAAGTAAGTAAGACAAAGTCTCACCATCCTTGCTTCTAGGAAGCATTCTGGCAGTACTTCTTCCAAGACAGAACCCTATGGGGAAGTTCTACTCTGTCACATGGGGGCACTATGAGTCGAAATCAACTTGATGGTACCTAACAACACAACAGTGTCTTTGCAATCACATGCATGTGAAGTTCTAGGGGACCAGAAGGGTCTTTGCATCTTAGCAATAGTGCAGTATCTCCTCAGACTCATACTGCACCCTCTCCTAATGTGCTTCACTTCCTATAGGGAACTTAGTGGCAGAACATCTGCTGAGTATTCAAGTCAACAACAAAAAGTGTTTAAAATTTTAATGAGATTCACATAGTTCCAGCTCAAATCTTTGTGACTAGCCAAAACTAGATTCTGAAACTATTTAAACTAGGTTGAATATGATTAGTACATCGATAAAAATTTTGGAAAAAGACATATTGCCAAAGTATACCCTATTTTCATGCAAATAATGTGCACTTTCTGTGTTTGTTTGCCAACCATGCCCTCCCTCCCAGGAAGTACTTTCGTAAATGCCGTTATGCCAATTTTTTTTTTTAGCAAAAAATGTAAAAAAAAAAAATCAGCACAGCACACTTAAATACCCTGTGTGTGTGGGGGGGGGGGGTGAGGTGGGGAGGGTGTGATTGGCAAACAAATGTAAACAGCAACATGTAAAAAAAAATTGGCATGGCAGCGTTTATGAAAATACCTCAGGGGAAGGGGGAAGGCACAGTTGGCAAACAAATGTAGAAGGCGTGCGTTATTTGCGTAAAAATATAGTATGTTCATAAAAAGTTCTTATTTCATGTTATTTTTGGCAACACCAACCGTTCCATGCATTCAGTCATACCTCCATCACCACTACCAAAAATGCATGTGTACTGCTAAAATAAAAGCAGTGATTTCATATCTTTTGGTTAGTTATTACAAGATACAGAAATGACAAGTTAGTTTCACTTTGTTTTTGATTGGAATTATATTAACATGCTCTCTCTCTCTTACCCTCTGTCTCTCTCTCTTTCTCTCTCTCACACACACCTGACCAAGTAAAATGGTCACACATCCACTTTATTTAGAGTATAACTGCTTTGTGAAACTTTAGAGGGCTGTACCAAAATAATGTAAGCTTTTTTTGTGATGGAAGGAACAAAATGGAACAAAAGTAAAAAAGAGTCCATTAAGAGATGCATAGTTTACTTGTAAAGTCAGATGATTTATATTTACGTGTGTGTGCACATGCATATATAAATATAATATTTGACAAATATTTAAGAATTTATATAAAGTACATAGATAAGTACTAACCACTTTAGTCAAAGAGGGTATTCAGAATTGTTAGTTGCCATCCAATTGGGTGGTGGATTCAGAATTCAAGAAGAGAAAACTTCACCAACTTCATTTCTAACAACTGTCATATATACTTGGACTTTTATGTTTACATCTGTAAACCAAATATATGTTCTTAGCTATTTTATTTAACAATTTTTTTAAAGTAATATCAAAACTAATAATTTATCTTTAAAGAATACAATAAATGTCACTAATTTTACTTTTTAAGGAAATGTTTACTGAATGCCATCCTTATTAAAATGAGTTGATGTGATATACTCTATTGTATTATGATGAGCCACATTATTTCTGTACTTCATTATCCATAGGAAAACATTTCCCTGATTTCATGAGTTAGCCTAGCTAAAAGTGAAAACACAGGGCAGCTGAACCAGTCTTTTATGCTCCTGATTTACAAATTGGGGCGTATTAAAGAAGTAAATGAGACAGCTCTTTCTGATCAAGTAGTCAGACTTCATTACCTGGTAGTGATTCTGTTACTAACGTGGGTACATTTAAGAGGCATTATGATTCCAATTTGCACATTTTGATTATACTATTGCATATTGTCTTTATGCCAACTGCTTTTGCCAGGGTTCCAAATGATCAGTTAGGACCCCTTGGATAGCTCTACCAGCTGTTTGTGAAGTGCCAAGTTTAAATGGATCATATGCTTAACCATTACTTTGATGTTGGAATATCCACCTACTCCTTAATTTTTATTTGTTACATAACATTGGAAACTTCCATTCGGCCCTTGGATTCTCCATTGTAATGCAAATTAGAGCCGACTGATTTCCTTCTCATTATAAGGAGCCTAACTGTAGTTATAAACCATGACTACGTTCAGTAGGCAGTCAGTCATTACTCTGTGACTGTGAACTACACAGATCAGTTAGCTGAGTGAGAGGAGAGATTAGGAGATTTCTGGACGATCCTGAGATACGGATGAGATTGGCACATACAACTAGTGGTAAGCCAGTTCTGGTACCTTGCTGAGTGTTTAACCTACTCTGTGTGGAGACTGTCAAGGCACCCAGTTCAATCTAGGATAGACCCAGATTACCCTCGTCTAGTCCATAAACCTGTTAGTACTCTGGAGTGGAGAAAACAGAACTGCTAAGACAAAACTAAAACCAAACCCATTCTGATGAGTGGATTCCGACTCACAGAGACTCTATAAGACAGAGTAGGGCTGCCCCATAGAGTTTCCAAAGCTGTAATCTTTACGGAAGCACGCTGTCACATCTTTGTCCCACAGAGCAGCTGGTGGGTTTGAAACTACTGACCTTACAGTTAGCAGCACTTAACCACTGCACCACCAGGGCTCCTCTTGAACTGACAGACAATGTATTGGTATTCTGAGACTTGAGGCTTTCAGACCAGGGTCCTCTTCTGTTTAAAATCCTTGTCCCATGAGTGGCTCTGGGAGAGCTATGCCATTAGAGGGTTTCAAAATGTCTTAGAGGTGCCTGGAGACTCAGCAACTTCTTCAGAAATAATACAGTTTATGGCTGGTAAGTATCCATTAAATCAATAAACTAGAACAGGGTAATGGATACCCTCAGAAAGTTTAGCCCCAATGGTTAAATGTACTTAGTCTAAAATACACATGGATAGAGCACAGAGTTGAATACAGATTACCTGTAACTTTTTAAGATAAGACTTTAAAGATATTTGGCTCTTCTGCTGGGCTGATTTGGGTTTTGCCACAGACCCTGTAGGGCCCATATTCCTTCTGTTCTGCTCTTACGGTTTCCTGAGCAGAAAAATTTGAAAAGAGATCCTGTATCATCTAGGGCCACATCTCAGTTTGAGGTGGTTTACGAGTGTATCCTAGACTTCCACTTCTGGCTATGATGGAATAACCAGGAATGGACTGGATTTACCTTTCTATTAAAAACAACTAAAAAGCTGGACACAGTGTCTAAAACATGTGACTTCAGACGCTGGGTGGCAACACGCAGCTCAAACTGTAGCCCTGACAGAAGGAAAACCAGCGCGATAATCCCCACGATCCTTCCTCTTCATACAAATACTCTATTTTCCCTCCCCCTCAGGGAAGTGGATGTGTGAGGAGACAGGGCCACCCTAACATTTTAGAGGGCCCAGGGCAAGAACATGAAAGGAGGTCCATGTCCCACCTGTCTAAATATTTAAATGTTATAAATCAAGCTAACTAACAGATGGTAAAAGAAAACATCTTCTATTTGCCTGCTTGACAAAGATACATCATTATGACAGAAAAAGTACTCATCTTGGTGCTGGCTGTACAGGTATTTTCAGATGGATAAAATTCATCCAGTTGTACAGTTAAGATCTGTGTAGTTTTCTAATGAGGTTGAATCGTCTGAAATTGCTGACATTTAACCATTTTTGACTTACAAAAATGGTAGTCACATGATTCAACTTAATATATGTATATGTGTGGTTCCAAGGATGACAAGACTTACATTTCACATACTTTGGACATGTTATCAGGAGCGACCAGTCCCTGGAGAAGGACATCATGCTTGGTAAAGTAGAATGTCCACGAAAAAGAGGAAGACCCCTAAAGAGATAGATTGATACAGTGGCTGCAACAGTGGGCTCAAACAAAGCAATGATTGAAAGGATGGCGCAGGGCCAGGCAGTGTTTCGTTCTGTTGTACACGGGGTCGCTATGAGTCGGAACCGACTCGACAGCACCTAACAACAACAACATGGTTCTTGTAAGACTGAACATCAGCAAAGTATTAAAGTTTACTGAATGTAATTATTGTGCACGTCTCAGTAGTTTACTGATAATAGCACAAAATAGTTCTCAGACGCCACTTGCAGCTGTTGCAAGAACTCGGCTAATCTGCTGATTTGTGAGTACTTTTGGAACTATGAATGGCATGCCAAAGGAAGGTAAGGAAATGGATGCTTGACACTAGCAGGAAGTGAAAGGTCATCATACAAGATTCTATTGTGTTCAGGTTATCTGGGAAATGAATTAACTTACCTCACCACTCAAATCCTCCCCATCACTTACTGTGAATGATTTCACATTATAGCTATTTATAATATATATCAGTCTCCTTTTTCATAAAACCGTCCACTATTTATATTGAAGATTGTATTCCAGATAGCAATTAGGTTTAGCTGTAAGTGACCCTTACAAATAAACTAACACCCTAGCCAAAGAACAGAAAACCAAAAACCAAACCCACTGCCGTCGAGTCATTTCTGACTCATAGCGACCCTATAGGACAGAGTAGAACTGCCCCGTAGGGTTTCCAAGGAGTAGCTGGTGGATTCAAACTGTCAACCTTTTGGTTAGCAGCCAACCTCTTAACCATTGCCAGGGCTGGTATTACTCAGCCTGTCTTCACTAAAACAGAATTAGCTGAATCCAGAAAGATATATCCACAGTTAGTTTATTTTAAAAATGAATTCTGTGGTGAAAGAGAGACAGATTTTTATTAAGATTTTTCTGTAGAGTGATATGGTTTTTGGCTGATTAAAACACAGGGCTGGTACTTAACTGCCTAAATTTCTAGCTACCTGCCAAAGATACAAGAACAAAAATTATTCTGTGAAATTTTGAAAAGTCTCCAAAAATGAGTCAAATAAATGTTTTTCAAATAACTGGCATATTAAAGATCCTAAATTCATGCATTTACTTAACAAATGCCTTTTGTGTTTCCAATATATCAGACACTATACTAAATACTGGAGCCCTGGTGCCACAGTGGTTGAGAGCTACAGTAAGTTATGGTTTCTAACCAAAAGGTTAAGCATTCGGCTGCTAACCAAGTGGTCGACGGTTCGAATCCACCAGCTGATTCTTGGAAACTGTATGGGGCAATTTTACTCAGTCCTATAGGGTCACTATGAGTTGGAATTTCTTTTTTCTTTACTAAATATTGGAAATACCAAGGGGAATCAGAAACAGGCATTGCTCTCAAGAATTCACCGTCCAATGAGGAGAAGAAATCTTGAAAACATCTTATCATAGCATCATGATACATGAGCTAAAGGAAGAATATACAAGATGCCTTAGGGACAACACTTTGTTTTCAAATACAGCATTAAATATTTCTCAGTGGCTTATCAAAAGGTTCAGACTTATAAAATAAAGGGCAAATAGTCTGTTTAAGAAATGAAATATACTTGTGTCAAATATAATTTTTAAGATCAACACATTTCAGTCTGAAATATTGTGAAGATACTTTTGCACACCATTTTTGCACCTTAAGATGCTTTTTGCTAGATTATTATTACCTACTTTGGTTGGTTTCTTCAAATATAGGCCTTGGATTATAGATTTAGTCCTAAATCAATGTCTGTTTAGATTTTCTCAGCGACAGGTTCTGATTTAGTTTTTCAAGCATGAGGAAACCATTATTTTAAAATGTAAGTATTTTTCCTTTCCTTACATGAATACTTTAGCTATTAAACAGATACCTAAAAGAACATAACTGATAACAAACAAAAGCAAACATGCTGAAATCTTTAGCTTGGTGTCTAAACAAGTCAGCAAAGGTACAGATAACTTTGACCTGTGTTCTTGTCCCATTGCTCTAAGGGTTTCCAGTCCCCCTTTGCCATGTCCTGATGTGATTTTTAAGTGCTGTCTAAACTATAAATTTAAAGATTTTCACTTAGCTAGCTATACCCTGGAACCCTGGTGGGGCAGCGGTTAAGAGCTTCGTGGTGTGGTGGTTAAGTACTACTAGGCTGCTAACTGAAAGGTTGGCAGTTCGAACCCACCAGCCGCTCCTTGGGAGAAAGATGTGGCAGTCTGCTTCTGCCAAGATTACAGCTTTGGAAACCCTATGTGGCTCAGTTCTACTCTGTCCTGTAGGTAGGGTGCTATGAGTCGGAACTGACTGGATGGCAACAGGTTTTTTGTTTTTATTTTTACCTACACCCTGAAATCAAACTCCCTTATATCTGCTGCATTTCAGAACATTCTAAATGATCAGGAATAAAATTTAGGGCAATTTAAAAGAGTTGTTCTTGTTGTTAGGTGCTGTCAACTTTGACTCACAGAGACCCCATTTGTCAGAGTAGAAGAGTTCTTACTTGTGAGTAAAAGCAGGAACAACCTATGATTTAAGACCATCTGACCTCTTAGGTTTCTAATACCACTCTGCTTTTGGGGGGGCTGGAGGTACAGGCACCAACATGAGGTGGGCTACCTTATATCCCATTTCCCTTGTTTCTTCTTCAGAGGTCATTCTAATTTGCTCTCAGTGTGGGCTCAAGAATGGGGATCCTCATTCCCTTTCACAACCCTAAGTTGCCCTATGAGAACAATGAAAATTGTACTTCAGCAGTTGCATGACCTTGGAAATACGATCCTCTCAACTGACTTCAAGAGTGTTGCCTCTCCCATTTCCTCTACAATCCATCTTGCTCCTTTGGTTTTGTCCCTCATAATCTCACTGCTCCCTGAGAAACCCCCTGCTGCCTCAACTGCCTTAGACTGCAAATTTCAGCCAAAGTCATATGCTGAGTGGGCAAAACAGAACTAGCAGAATTTCAATGCCCAATGTATAAAAAGTTTTTGTTGTATCAAAATGCATAATTGCACAACTGCATCTCAAATTCCAAGTTTGATGAATGAAATACTTCATAAGACATCATCCAAATGATCTTTTTAGTTTCCATTTCTAAACAGATAACCCTCTCCTGTTTAATCTATCAGCAAACCGTTGTTGAAGGTTGGGCTGCCATGACACACGTAAGTTCTGGGAAAGGGAAGCACTTGTGAGTTGCAGTACGCCCAATGACAGCGATCATGGGAAAAGCAAGTCATCAAAGCCTGTCATTTGCCTTCGAATTGAAAGGACACTGAGTACTCTTTAATGGTTGTCAGTAAATGAGACTATATTTTTCAGTTTAAAGTTTTGCCGCAGTGTTTACAGAATCAGGATTGAACTGCGTTTTCAGCATGAGCATGGCTGATCAACAGTCTCTTTGACGTTGGGATTTATAATGATACAAAAGAAAGAATGAAGTCAATTTTTCTTGCATTTTTTTGAGAGCAATGATACATGACCATGAAAATGGAAAATCTGATGAATTTCTCATTAATCTTTCTCAAACACTATCTGAAAATCTTATTTAAGAGTTATCGATCTTGGGGAATGTTATGGGTTGAATTGTACCGTCCCAAAATAATGTGTTGGAATCCTAACCCTCATCCATGTAGACATGGGTATAGGGTTTTCTTTGTTATGTTAATAAGTCCATATCAGTGTAGGGTATATCTTAAGCTGATCATTTTTGAGATGTAAAAGGAGCAGATTAGGCAAAGAAGCAAGCAAGCACCAATGCCAGAAAATAGATGCCACATCAGATGAAGATGGCCAAGGAACCTGGGAACAGAAGCTAAAGAGACAAGGATCTTCCCCCAGCACCGACAGATACAGCACTCCCCTAGAGCCAGTGCTCTGAATTCAGACTTACAGCCTCCTAAGCTGTGAGAACATAGATTTCTCGTTAAGGCCACCCACTTGTGGTATTTCTGTTTAGCAGCTCTAGAAAACCAAGATAGGGAAACAGACCTTTTTCCCCCCTAAGGGATAACTGTCTTGACATATTTAATAGGTGCTGAAGAAGAACTTACAGATTCAATTAAGTTTACTAATAAATGGTTTTTGGACAGAAAAAGAAGTAGTGAAGTGTAGAATGGTCAATATAATGTGATGACTGATAACCAATTTCACTTAATTTTATGTAATGTTGTGGATACAAATCACAATTTTACTTGCACAATACACTACAAGTGTATCATAATATTCCACATTAAATTAATACAATGAAGTATGCTCTTTTGACATTGTAATGTTCTGATAATAGTTTCTTTCCAGATGAAAAAAATAACCCCCTAAGAAATTTGTAGTGTTTTGTCTAGGGCAAAGCTAATTATTCCAATCAAAGATAAGACCATATGTCATGTCTAAGAATCATGAAATTTTTACTTCAGAGTATGTATTTTGTTATGCTTACAGACACTTGTCATTTTTTATAGCAAAAATTAACTTGTAATCTGTTATAAGATTCTTGGGCGGGTATCTTGTACGATGGTAATGATAACAAAAGGCTAGAAATAACTTTTTTTTCCAACATCACTTGCTGAACATTTGATTTTTTTTAAACAAAAGTTTAGAATCATAATTATATTAGAATTCTATGTATTTGAAATAGTCAGTTTTTTTAAAATTGTACTTCAGGTGAAGGTTTACAGAACAAATAGTTTCTCATTAAACAGTCAGTACACATATTGTTTTATGACATTAGTTAACAACCTCATGACATGTCAACCCTCTCCCTTCTCGACCTTTTTCTTTTCTTTTGGTGAAAATACACATAGCCAAAGATACACCATTTCAAAAATTTCTACATGCACAGTTCAGTCACATTGATTACGTTCTTCCAGTTGTGCTGCTATTCTCACTTCAGATGAAGGTTTACAGAACAAAATAGTTTCTCATTAAATAGTTAGTATACATGTCGCCCTATGACAATGGTTAACAACCCCACTACATGTCAACACTGTCCTTACTCAACCTTGGGTTCCCTATCACCAGCTTTCCTGTTCCCTTCTGCCTTCTAGTCCTTGTCCCTGGACTGCTGTGCCTCATTAGTCCCGTTTTGTTTTATGGGGCTGTCCAATCCCCGGCTGAATGGTAAACCTTGGAAGTGACTTCACCACTGAGCTAAAAGGGTGTCTGGGGGCCATACTCTCAGGGTTTCTCCAGTCTCTTTCAGGCCAGTAAGTCTGGTCTTTTTTTAGTGTGTTAAAATTTTGTTCTACATCCTTCTCCATCTCTGTCCAGAACCCTCTGTTGTGATCCTGGTCAGAGCAGTCAGTGGTGGTAGGCGGGCACCATCTAGCTGTACTGGAGAAATAGTCAATATGTTTAAGAATAATTTGAAATATTAGCTGGAAATCATAACATGTTAAAAGAAAAATTTATTACAGGCTTTCATAGTTATCAAATAAATCAAGTACTTAAATATAAAATGTTAGTGTATTGGTTTGGATGCTTTTAATTTTACAAACCCAAAGTGACTTAAAAAATAATATCTTGACACATGTCACTAGTGAGTACAGAGGTGGGGTAGAATTTGAGGTTAGTGGATCTGGTCACTCAAGGTCATCAGCACCTGGTTTCTTCTAGAGCAGGGCTGTCCAACAGAAACAGTATGAGCCACACATGTAATCTTAAACTTACTAGAAGTCACATTAAAAGTGTCTAAGAAGAAAGGGATGGAACTACTTTTGATTTATGCAACATATCAAATATCCCATTTCAACATGTAATCAGTATAAAAAATTAATGAAATAGTATACATTTTTCAGACTAAATTTTTAAGTCCAGTGTGTATGTTACACTTACAGCACATCTCAGTTTGCACATCTCTAGTGCTCAGTACTCACATGTAGCTTGCTCTTCTTAGGAGCCATTGAGTCGGTTCAGATTCATAGTGACCCCATGTATAGCACAACAGAATGAAACATTGTCTGGTCCTGTGCCATCCTCACAATTGTTGCTGTGTTTGAGCCCACTGTTAAAGCCACTGTGTCAGTCCATCACCTTGAGGGTCTTCCTCCTTTTTGCTGACCCTCTACTTCACCAAGCATGACGTCCTTCTCCAGGGACTGGTCCTTCCTGATAACATGTCCAAAGTATGTGAGACAAAGTCTCACCATCCTTGCTTCTAAGGAGCATTCTGGCTGTACTTCTTCCAAAATAGATTTGTTCATTCTTCTGGCAGTCCAATACAGTAATTCAAAGGCATCGATTCTTCTTCGGTCTTATTCATTTGCAGCTTTCTCATGCTTATGAGGTGACTGAAAATACCATGGCTTGGGTCAGGCACACCTTAGTCCTCAAAAATGACATCTTTGCTTTTTAATACTTTTAATGAGGTCTTTCGCAGCAGATTTGCCCAATGCGATACGTTGTTTGATTTCTTGACTGCTGCTTCCGTGGGCGTGATTGTGGATTCAGTAAAATGAAATCCTTGACAACTTCAATATTTTCTGCACTTGTGATAATGTTGCGTATTGGTCCAGTTGTGAAGATTTTTGTTTTCTTTATGCTGAGGTATAATCCATACTGAAGACTGTAGTCCTTGATCTTCATCTGTAAGTGCTTCAAGTCCTCTTCATTTTCAGCAAGCAAGGTTGTGTCATCTGCATAACGCAGGTTGTTAATGAGTCCTCCTCCAATCCTGATGCTGCATTCTTCATATAGTCCAGCTTCTCGGATTATTTGCTCAGCATACAGATTGAATAAGTATTGTGAAAGGATACAACCCTGACGCACACCTTTCCTGATTTTAAACCATGCGGTAGTCCCTTGTTCTGTTCGAATGATTGCCTCTTGGTCTAGGTACAGGTTCTGCATAAGCACAATTAAGTGTTCTGGAATTCTCATTCTTCACAATGTTATCCACAATGTGTTATGATTCATACAGTCAAATGCCTCTGCATATTTAATAAAACAAAACAAAACACCGGTATGCTATTCTTTCGGCCAGGATCCATCAGACATCAGCAATGATATCCCTCCTTTCACCTCTTCTTCTGAATCTGGCTTGAATTTCTGGCAGTTCCTGGTTGATGTGTTGCTGCAACCATTTTTGAGTTATCTTCATCAAAATTTTACTTACGTGTAGTATTAATGATATTGTTTGATAATATCCACATTCAGCTGGATCACCTTTTTTGAAATGGGCACGAATATATATCTCTTCTAGTTGGTTGGCTAGGTTGCTGTCTTCCAAATTTCTTTGGCAATTTGTTGAAACATCTCAATTAGCATTCTGTCAATTCCTGGAGCCTTGTTTTTCACCAGTGCCTTCAGTGCAGCTTGGACTTCTTCCTTTAAAACCATTGGT
>NW_004444214.1:1616384-1617713 GCF_000243295.1 Trichechus manatus latirostris
CACCTGGTCACTAGTGTTCAATGTGTCAAATCTACTCTTGAGATGGTCTCTTAATTCAGGTGGGATATACCAAAGGTTTTACTTAGGTTCTTATACCAATTGGTTAAGCCCACCAGTGTGACCACTCCGGGAATTGGGATGGTGTCAATTTCTTCCAAAGCTCATGGACTTCATGGCACATGGGTGGGTGTGCTACTGAAATGAGAATCTGGGTACCAATAGGAAGGGGAAAGGGATCAATTACACTCAGAAGAAGATAAAGGGAATGGATAGCCAACTTATATTTTAAATCATTTATAACCTCTTTTGATTTATTTTTAAAAATAAGAATGATTTTTCACAATGATTTAATGAAACACAACTTGATCATTCATCCTGGTACAACTAGCTCCTAAGATAGCTTCTTCAGGAAGATGTATTATGCTTAGAAATATCAGAAAACATGAAATTTCCAGGTAGCTCTAGATTTTTAAAAATCTTTAGCCATTGACAGAAAAATAGAAGCTCACTTCTTCAAAATGCCTGCTCTTTCTGTAGCCTGTATATTTATTCTCTCTATAAAATTTCCACCATTTTCACAGTAATTAAAAGGCTTAATTATAGGATTATAATAGAACTGCTATATCATTCTTTCTGATTTCTTATTTCTCCTATATCACAAAAATGAATCATGGACTGTGCAATGCTGGGAGGCCCTTTTTTTTCTTTAAAGAAATCTCTCTCTTTGGTTAGAAAATATACAATTTTAGTTGTTTATAACAAAGTTTCTTTCAAAGGTGAATACCATTTCAAAGTAGTCTTCTGGGTGAAAAAGTCATTTTTACTTTGATAAGTTTTATTTTGACAGCTGAAACTTCACGATTTTAGAGACTTACCTTCTGAAATATTTCGTTCGTATAAATTAAGTGGCATAATGATTTCAATAACTTCTATTTGCAAAATTCAATTAAATGACTACTCTTTAGCCTAGCTTCTCCATCTGTAGCTGACACATTTACTTGTAGAATACAAAAGTACATATTTTATTTTAGATTATTGTAGAATATAAAAATATCTATTCAGTCCCACTACCCTGGTGGCATAGTGGTTAAGAGCTTGGCAGCTAACCAAAAGGTCGGCAGTTTGAATCCACCAGCCACTCCTTGGAAACTCTATGGGGCAGTTCTACTGTCCCATAGGGTTGCTATGAGTCGGAACTGACTCAACGGCAATGGGTTATTATTATTTTTTTGTTTCACAAATTGTATCCATTATGGTTTTGCCTTCTCTGCATAATCATATGTTTGGGTGATTAACTAAATCATGACATCACCAGCATTTATTTCTGAT
>NW_004444214.1:1618623-1631042 GCF_000243295.1 Trichechus manatus latirostris
CCAGCAGTAACAAAATGAACAGGCTGTTACTGTTGGATTCAGGCTGTTTTTCACAAAATTGGGAAAACATGTAGAATAGTTTTTTCACAATACAGAGAAGACTAAGTTCAGATTAACAGGATGTTGTAGGCATTATATGCTCAGCCGTATTCTTTACCAAAAAGAAAACCAATAAAGAGCCCTTTGAATGTCAAGTAAAATCAACTATAATACAGGAACAGATTAAACACACACACAGAAAACTGTCCTATTACTACTGCTAAATTAACTTTCACCCTTAAGCTCTCACTATTTTTCATTTTTATCTTACAAATCAGACAAAATAACTTGGGATACATCTTCTCTCCCATGGCACAATTTCTGTATCACAAGGCAACATAATTACAAAAATTTAATAAATGGGAGCCTAATAGCAGTGAAATTTCTTGCCAGAAGCCTCCACTGCTTTTGTATTTAGAAGTCAGCCATGTTGTGTATGATGATTTCATGTCTGTTCTTCTCAAACTTAGACTTCTTGTTGGTTACTGTCAAGTCAATTTCATCTCATGGAGACTCCATCTGTGCACAGTAGAACTGTGCTCCATAGTTTTCAAGGCTGTGACCTTATGTAAGCAGATCACCAGCCCTTCCTTCTGAGGTGCCTCTGGGTGGGTTTGAACTGCCAACCTTCCAGAGCTTAAACACTTGTGCCACCAGGGACTCCTAATCCAGGTTTAGAGCTGGTAATTGTCACATTTATTGTTTGCATGGTTTTATATGCTTTCTGCATCACCTTTTTCCTCCAAGTTCATTTTTGTGCAATTTATTTGCTGTGACTTCTATTTTTTGTTTCATGCTTTCCTCAAATAGCTAGTTATTACTGACTAGCTAATCTCCTGTCCCTTTCAACCCACCTTGGCATCTGCTTGTCAGAAGACCTGAGCTAAGACCCAGGTTTTTCTTAAGAACAGACTGCGATAAAGCTTATTGTATTAAAATTTTGAGTTAAATACACCTGGTAGCGCAATCGCTTTGTGAACAGGAGACGTGAGATACATGTGTTGTGAGTGGGAAGCTGTGGAGCTACTTTCAGTTATGTCCACTATGTCCCATTCTATGGGATTTCTGAAGTCTATTATAACCTCGTGGGACCATGGACATATATGCGGTCTAGACGTTGCCTGAATGGATGTTATGCGGCGTATAACTGTATATGTTGTTTTTGTTCTTAGGTGCCGTCGAGTTGGTACCATCTCACAGCAACCCTATGTATAACAGAAAAAAACACTGCCTGGTCCTGTACCATCCTCACAATCATTGTTATGCTTGAGCCCATTGTTGCAGTCACTGTGTCAATCCATCTTGTTGAAGGTCTTCCTCTTTTTCGCTGACCCTCTACTTTACCAAGCATGATGTCCTTCTCCAGGGACTGATCCCTCCTGATAACATGTCCAAACTATGTGAGACGTAGGCTTGCCATCCTTGCTTCTAAGGGGCATTCTGGTTGTACTTCTTCCAAGACCGATCTGTTCATTCTTTTGGCAATCCTTCATGGTATATTCAATATTCTTCGCCAACACCATAATTCAAAGGGGTCAATTCTTCTTCAGTCTTTCCTATTTGTCCAGCTTTCGCACGCATATGAAGTGATTGAAAACACCATGGCTTCGGTCAGGTGCACCTTAGTCTTCAAGGTGACATCTTTGCTTTTCAACACTTTTAAGAGGTCTTTTGCAGCCGATTTGTCCAATGCAGTGTGTCTTTCGATCTCTTAACTGCTGCTTCCATAGGTATTGATTGTGGATCCAAGTAAAATGAAATCCTTGACAACTTCAATCCTTTCTCCTTTTATCATGATATTGCTTATCGGTCTAGTTGTGAGGATTTTTGTTTTCTTTATGTTGAGGTGTAATCCATACTGAAGGCTGTGGTCTTTGATCTTCATCAGTCATGTCCTCTTCACTTTCAGCAAGCAAGGTTGTGTCATCTGCGTAATGCAGGTTGTTAATGTACCTTTCTCCAATCTTAATGCCCTGTTTTTCTTCAGAGTCCAGCTTCCTGGATTATTTGCTCAGCATACAGATTGAATAGGTATGGTGAAAGGATACAACCCTGGTGTTTATCTGTGTTTACTGACTATGCAAAGGCATTCGACTGTGTGGTCATAACAAATTATAGATAACATTGAGAAGAACAGGAATTACAGAATACTTAATTGTCCTCATGAGGAACCTGTACACAGATCAAGAGGCAGTTGTTCAAACAGAGCAAGGCGTACTGCATAGTTGAAAGTCAGGAAAGGTGTGTATCAGGGTTATATCCTTTCACCATACCTAGTCAATCTGTATGTAACTGTATATATAATTATGTGTGTGTGTGTGTATATATATATATTTCTCTTTCTCTCCCACCCCTCCTACTTTCATTTTTTAATTTACCAATGTAATTTATTGAAGTCATTATAGGCTCTTTTCAGCTGCAATTGCTGAGCTTCTAAGTGCTATAAAATCGTTTTATTTGAGTGAAGAATTTATTTTTATTTTCAATTTTACTTTGCTGAGGGCACTCTAGCCCACTTTACAACCCTTTCCTTTGTCTTATCTATTCTTGGATGTCTTGCAACTCTTTTAAACTCTTTTTCAAAGAGTATACACATTTTCATTAATTTCTGAATGTGTAGAGAAGTATTTACATAAATAAAATTGTTTTTTCCTGTTTTTATTCATTTTTTCTGTTGATTTTTGTTCTTTTTTAAAATAATTTCTATTGTCTACATATGGATACCATGTTAAATCCTTTCTGCTTAGTGCCTATCTTTGAATGCAAGTGCTCTCTCTAGAGCTGATGCTTGTTCTGAGTGTGGGACGGGATAAGAGACAAGGGGCAAAGATACGTCAGGAGGCCATTTTGAACTGGGTCGATCTTCTCAGAACTCTGACCAAATTGGATGGTCTTTGTGCTCTTCTGGCTTGTAGTCTGAGACTGCAGAAAAATTGCCCCAACAGCCCTACCTGCCATACCACCTGGCCATGTCAAACTGCACTGCCATGGAGGGACTACCTTTTTATAAAGAAGTACTAAATTTTATCAAATGGTTTTCTGTACCTATTAATCATCACATTGAGTTTTAGCTTAAATTTCCTAATGTGAAATAATTTATTAGCTTTTTTAATTGTTAATCTACCATTATATTTTTGGGATTAATACAATCAGATTGTGATGATGCTTTTTGCATTAATGTTTATAAATGAGATTGGCTGATTTTTTTTTTTTTCTATTTTGTACCGTCCTCATCTAGCCCATAAAGCTGAATGGCTTATACTAAGCTTAGTTTATTAATCTTCCATTTCAATACTCTTCTAAATATGAGTATTTAAGACTATAAGATTTCCTTCACCAATTTAGCTATATCTCATAAGTGTTGATGTAGTGTTTTTATTATCTTATAGTTTTAATAGTTTCTTTCCCTATTTTATTCATCTGGGATCATGTAGCTGTGTTTGTTAACTTCAAAAGAATACTTTTGGCTTTTAACTATTGATTTCTATTTTTATTGCATTATGATCAGGAAACATGAGCACATGTTCTATAGGCTATTATTTTATACACATTGAGACCATTTGTGATTTCACTTATGGTCAGTGTTTATTAGTGTTCTGTGAGTATTTAAAAATAATATGTATCTTTATAATTTGTTTTAGCTCAAGCTTGTTTTGTGTTGTTAAATCTTTTTCCTTGGGTTTTTTTTTTTTTGCCTTATTTTTGTAAAATGTGTGTTTTAAAAATATCTCATTAGGATTGTCAAGTTTTAAATTTATTTTGCTTTTTAGGCTGAACTATAAAAAATGTTGTTATTTAACAGTTATTGGCCTACAAAAATGGCAGTTTCAATTTGTTCAATCTAATATTTCTGTTTTCATATGTGTGTGCAAGGGGTTGAGGAGTATTGTACCTTCCTAGTAAATTATTCTTTTTTTTCTAACAATAAAACGTAATGGCCCTCTTTACCCAAAACAGTGTGCTTTGCCTTATCTTCCACTTACTTCCAATATCCCTGTATCATTATATTTTTGAGGTTTTCTGTATAGAACCCTAAAAAACATTTCACTCTTTAACACACTAAGTTATAAGAATTGTTAATTTAACTTCCTGCCACCTCAGTAACTTTATTGATTATCTCCACTGTCTCTCCTATAGATTCAGCATCTTCCTTTCTGTTGGCTCTGTTCATTGACATTTAAAACTGTCACCTTGATTCCATGTGCCTCTTCTACCATGCCTAATCTCCATACTTCTCTTTATAGATGAACTTCTTGAAAGAGCAATCTCCTTGCTATTTCCACATTTTCATCTCATGATCTTCTTATTTCTGGCCCTTCTCTTCCACTGAAACTGCTCTTGTAAAGCACACCATTAGCTCCACTTGGTGCAATCTGGGGTTCATAGGCAGAGGGGTTGCACGTGTTCCCAGCATATTCTTAAGCACTCTGCAGAAGGGTGTGTTTAGATCGGGCACAGCTGGACACAGTGAGGTACTTGGACTCGACTAGTACCTGGTGGCACAGTGGTTAAGAGCTTGGCTGCTAACCAAAAGATCAGCAGTTTGAATCCACCAGCCATTCCTTGGAAACCCTATGGGGCAGTTCTACCCTGTCCTGTAGGGTCGCTATGAGTCAGAATCAACTCGACGGCAATGGGAAGTGAGACTCCAACAGAAGAAAACGGCCCCCATAATGCTTTCTTTTTTTGGTATGTAGGTGCAACCCTGTAGGAATTGGACAAACAGACTCGGGCACCAAGCAGTCTGATCTTAGATGCTAGCTCTTTATGGGAGTTGGGGAAACATCAGCTGCTGGATCCTGGAGATCTTAGGCTCCAGTTCCATGGGAAGTTGAGCTCAGTCATAGCCATTTCCACATGAAGTGGGGAGGTGGATCCTATTCCTCTACCCCCTCTTGTAAACAACTCTACCTGACATTTCCACCTTTAGGTGTATTATTGTTGCATGTCATCAAGTCAATTCCGACTCATAGCGACTATAGGACAGAGTAGAACTGCCTCATAGGGTTATCTGAATCTATCATTCGCTCCTTGGAAACCCTTTGGGGGCAGTTCTACTTTGTCTTATAAGGTCACTATGAGTCAGAACCGACTCCACAGCAATGGGTTTGGGTTTTTTTTGGTTTTTTAAACACTGTGGAAGTAGACTGCCACATCTTTCTCCTGCAGAGATGCTGGTCGGTTCCAACTGCTGTCCTCTTAGTAGCTGGGTGCTTAACCATTGTGCCACCAGGGCTCATTCTTCTATGTCTAATAGGCCTAAAACAAGACTCTCCATTCTCTTCCTAAATGTGTAAGGTATCACTGCTGTACAATCTGTCAGGCCAAGTAACCACCATCTATTCCTTGGGCTACTGCAGTAACTTCCTAAATGCTTTTAATTTATATATTGCCCCTCTACAATCCAATATCCACACAGCCAAGAGAATGATCTTAAAAAAGAAAGATGATGATGCCACCACAGACCGTAAAACTTATGAATGGATATCCATGACACTGGAATAAATTTCGCCTTCTTGCTGTGGCCTCTGAGGCTCTTCTGTATCTAGCTGTACTCACTCTCCAACGCCTGTGGGTGCCATTTTTGCCAAGCTCACTACTCCAGCTGTACCTGTCTTTCCTGTAATATACCTGGCTTGCTTCTGCCCAACGTTGACGCCTATGTCTAGAATTTCTTCCTTAAAATTTTGCGTATGGGTCTTTTCTTGCCATTTAAATCTATACTCACATATTACGTCTTAAAGGAAATCTAAATGGCCCAGGTCACTTTCTTTCTCATCATTGTGATATATTTTCTTCCTAACATTCATCAATGTCTGAAATTATCCTGTTTATTATTTTCTTTACTTGGTTATTAGTATTTACTTCCATGTAAATAAATACTTTTCTTTTTCATCTATGTGTCCCTAACCAATTTGCATATCCTCATCTCATAATCTTTCTTCTTCCTATTATTTCTAGCCATTCTATTCCACTGAAACTGCTCTTGACTAGCACATAAGGGCACTCATTACATAATCGTTGAATGAATTAATGAATCAATGAATGGACGAATAAATCTGCTGTAATTGCCTGTGTGCCTGTATTTCCCATAAGACTGTAATGTATATAGGGATGGAGACCACATCGTTCTTGTTCTCTGTAAATGAAATGCATCCCCAAGATCTAACACCACAAAACAAACTGTGATAGAAAAAAAAATCAATTCCATTTCTATAAAATGTTATTGCAACCAAAGATTATACAGTAATGCATTTATTGCAGCACTGCTTATGATAGTAAAAAGCAAGGGATAATGTACATGCTCCTGACAAATGGTAGAGAAATAGTTAAACTAGAGTTTTGCAATGGAATATTATACAGCCATTACATGAGACATAATTAGACTCTGTTCCCAATATAAAATATAACTTGAAAACATAACAAAACTGCATATGAAGTATGAGCCTAGCTTTATAAGTATGTACATATGTCTATGAATTTTATCTCGATCTATTTCTATCTACATTCATCCATATTATAAAAGGTTAACGATATAGGGTAGAATTAGTAGTGCTTTTTACTTTTTTATTCGTATTTCTTCATGTCTTGATTTTTTTTTGATGAGGATATCATTTTGTAACTAAAAAGTTTATTAATTTCAATTAAATTTCATGTATTTATCCCCTGGAAATTTGGGCAGATTTTCAGAAACTGTACTATACCAAAAAAAAAAACTTTCTAAATAAAGACAAAAAAATTGTATTTAAGGGAAATAAAGCTTGGGTAAGAAGACGTATTTTTTTAAGGAAGCCACATGAACTTACAACAGTCAATAGCAACATGGCGGCTCTGCATGTCAGCATTATTGCCTAAAAAGAAGAAAATATTCACGAAGGAGGAAAGCATATGAAGTAAAAGAGATTTCCTACTGGAAAAGGGATTTTGAAGTCTCCAAAATAAGGCACACTAAAGAAGCTGGAACTACAGGAGGGACACATTTGAACTTTCTGTAAAGCTTAGTTAAAAAGCTTGGAAAGTAAAAATGAAAAGTAATGGCAACTCTCAAGAGTTAGGCTGACTAATTTACACATACAATGTGCTTTAAATTGTTCCATAAAAATATAAAAGTGGTTATATAAAATATTTAAAAGCAGTGCCCAAACCACGTAGAACTTGTCTTTGAATACTTGGATTTTCCACAAATTGCTTTGATGGCTTCCTTCTGGGATGTCTCATTTAAAGCACAATTGAGACTAGCTGTTGGCCTTGTTTTTCTGAGGAATAATTCTTGTGAACCTTGATTATAGTTCAAAGAGAATGTACCTGGGCAGAAGAGTATAGACTATGAGTGTTTTATTCCATCCTGCCTTAAACTCTATTATCCTGTGATAGTTACATAACCTTCCTATGGTGGTGGCAATCTACCTAGAAAATTAAGACCACTTGCGTTGATAACCCTACTCTTTGTCCTCAGGCAAGTTATTTAATCTTTCTGCACCTCAATTTCCTTATCAGTAAAATGGGGATAATAATAGCACCTACTGCAGAGGGTTTTTGGGAAGATTAAATACCACGACTCATGTAAAGTGCTCAATGAGTGTGAGCTAAGATGATGATAACTCCTTCCCCCATCTATAAAAACTGCATGAATAACAATCTACTTTTTCAGGAGTTCGTGTGGCTTCTAATGAGTCCTGGTGGCACAGTGGTTTAGTGCTTGGCTGTGAACTGAAAGGTTGGCTGTCAAACCCACCAGCTGCTCTGAGGGAGAAAGCTATGGCAGTCTGTTTCCATAAAGATTATAGCCTTGGAAATCCTATGGGGCAGTTCTACTCTGTCCTACAGGGTTGCTATGAGTAGGAACTGACTTGAGGGCAGTGGGTTTGGTTTTGGGTGAGTGTGGCTTCTATGAGATTATATATGTGAAATTACCTAGCATATCTGTAAATAGTAGATTGCTCAATGAAATACCCTTCTCCTTCCTAAAAAGAAATTTCAAACATATTACATTTCCTCAACTGCTCTTCAAACCATACATATCTGTTTCAGACGAAGTAGTCTGCCCTCACCTATTTTCTTTCCAGATTGTAGAGACTGTTGTTGTTATGTGCTGTTAAGTCAATTCCATCTCATAGTAGTAACTCTATATGATGCAGTAGAACTGCCCTACAGGGTTTCCTAGGATGAAATCTTTAAGGGAGCAGATTGCCAGATCTTTCTCCTGCAGAGCTACTGGGTGGGCCTGAACCATCAAGGTTCTGTTAGCAGCCAAGCGCTTAACCATTGTGCCGCCAAGATTCCTTACTGTAGAGCTTATGAATACTTAAATGAAATTGTGTGATGGTTATCACTAAGCCCGTCTGAGATCTCTGGTTTCCTGGTGTAGTGCCTCACTGCCTTCTGAAGAATGGATTCAGCACTGAGACCCAGGAAATAAGTAGTAGATTATGAAATGAAGAACCAATATTGTGACTTTAATTTTACATACTTTAATCTGTATAACACAAGAAGCTGCAACATTAATACAGAGACATGCCTGAATAATAAAAATGTGATCATACTTTATATAATTTGCTTCTTTTTGGTAAAGAGTGTGTCTGTGAATTTATGAATAACACTAAATTTTACTATCAAAAAATTTGGACAACTTTAAAAATATCTGACAAAGAAATTCATGGATAATATACTACTCTCAAAGAAAAGTTTCATCTAATCACGATGGTGCTTCTTATTATGGTTGCAGGTGCAAGCACAGGGTGTTCCTCAGTCAACATCTTTTCCGAGCACATACAGAATTATAAAACGGGTGTGCTAGGGCTATAGACAATGACTATTCTTCAAATGTACACCAAAGAGGCACCTTTTTGATTTCATTTGGAAGAATGAGATTTTCTGATGAAGAAAAGGATAAGATATACAATTTCTGATGTAGAGTTGTGTTGCCAGTAAGAAAACTTTGTTCTAAAGTCAAATATTTTTATCACTGAATGTATCTTTAAATGACATACTGTGCCTCTTAAAGCTTGGCATTGAACGCCTTTTTCCTGTACTAGGAATACTAAAACAACATAAAGCACAGATTCTAAACTCTCTACCAAACCAATATAATACAGCAATAGCAAACAAGAATGTCTAAGAACACTCCCAAAGTATACTACTCTTCCTGTGTTAAATACAGGCTTTCAAACATATGCACATAACTTTAATTTGTAACATAACTTCTCTTATATAAACTTATATGACCTAAGTTTTAAAATATAGGTATATTTGAATCAGGAGCATTCAGTTAGCATCTATTATTGTAGGGCAGTGTAGCAGGTGCTAGAACTTCTTTGAAGGCCATTTTCAGGCTTAAAAGCTACACTGTGTAGTTTCTTCTCAGGCAAGTATAATTTAGTATTTGTAATGATGCTAATTTCCTGATGTTTCTCATTTTTTTCTTATCCTCCAATCATTATCAAGTCTCCAGATTCCAGTTTCTCTGTTTGGCAGACAAAGGAAAAATAAAGGGAAAACAGGATAAAATAAATATTTTAAGCCTATACTTTGGGGAGGTTACATTTCGTTGAAGAGCAAAAGATAGAGATGAGGTTAAAAAAGAGACCAGAAAGAAGAGATAAGGGAGAAAAAAAAAAAAAACTGGACAATTTTCCCTCCAAGTTCTTTTATATAGTTTATAACTTGTGAAGCTTAGCCTAATAAGTACATTTTTGGAGGAAAAATACATGGTGAGATAGCAGTGAGTCAAATGTGCCCCCCCTTTGTGTGTGTGTCAGTGTGTGTGTGAGTGCACACACCCACGCTCTCATACATGACAAAGCGAGCTGAGCCTCTGTCATGGTTGTATTAAGCTTTCTCTGAATTAATATTATACACTATGTTTATTCCCTACTGCATAAAATGGAATATATATATAATATATATCATATAATACACACAGAGTGATAAGAGAGATTCTATAAAAGTTTGATTCATATAGAGCTTAGTATGTCGCTTATTACATTTTAAAAAACTGAGTGGGAAAAACTTGATGGAGAAAATTCAAATAGACCAGAACAGAAATTTTAATTCCAGGTTTCAACCGTAGAGAGTGAAGCAATTTATTTTAATAAGAACATTGGTGGATTATACTAACTCAATATAACATCTGGAAACTCTTAGTCTTTTATCTTTTAGAAATTACTTTTCTGTATCTGGTAAAAAATGATTAAATGAGTGACTTGTTATACCGCCAACTGCGAGTCATCTTCAGATTTTGCTTTGTGCTATGTCAGCAGAACGTAATTAACAGCCTCAATCTGGCAGCGCACCTCTGGTCCAGTCGATAAGAATGCGCCATATGGGAGAGTAAATCTACTAAGAACTGGCTCAAGTAAAGCTAGTCCGTACTGCGAGACCGGTGCCTAGTGGAGGAAGAATGTGAGTCTTCTAAGGCAGTCAGGGTAAGCCTGTGAGCAAGAATCGATCCAGGGAAGGGGCACCTCTTCTGCACTAAGCTGACTGAAGCCCTTCCAGGATATCTGCAACTGGCCTGAAAACAGGGTCTAGTTTCCCTAGGCAGCCTGGACCGAGATGTTCAGGCTTGGAAACAGTGGTCCAGGGTGGGGAGTTCATCTCTTTAAGGTACAGTGTCTTATTCAAACTTACCGGTGGCAAGAAAAAAATAACCAAAAACATAAGACTCACCTTTATTTATTTATTTTTTATATTAAAAAAGTTAGGGTTAGAGTCAGTGCTTAGAAAACTAGAAACCATTTCTTAAACTAGATTTTTATACAGTTCTTAGCATGAACCAAACTTCCTCACACATAGTAGAAACTATAATATTTTAAAGTAAAAACTAGAATGAATTGGAGTGGGATAGCATGCCTGTTTTTGCCACAGAAAGAAACTCCTTAGTTGGAATTTATTTCAATACACTGACTGTGGTTAACAGTTACTGAATGTTGACGCCTTCTGTGGATGACGTCGAATCATCACGATGAATTCCTTCCCTTTAAGAGTTTAGGTTTACCTAGCTCTAGAGTTACCATCTCTAGAATATGTTGTAACATGAACATGGACATTTTAGAGATGAAGAAAATGAGGCTTAGAAAGGTTAAGTAAGTCAATTGCCCAAAGTCACCCAACAAGGGGTGTAAAGTTAATATTCAAATCCAGGTCATTCTGACTCCAAAACTCAAGATGTTAACCTCTAAACAAAGTGTCTCTTCACGATTATTGAGCCCTCAAGTTAGGCTGAGCCATGGGAATAAAAATCATTCAGACAGTTACTATCTCACAGTCTAGTGGAAGAAGCATATTTATAAACATATACACTGATTTAATAAAGTTATGCATAAATGTCTATGGAATCATGGAAGAGGGAGTGATTAATGACTGCAGGGTGCATGCAACATTTCATGGCGAGAGTATTCAGAGCATTTTTATGCTCTCTATTTTAGGGAGCAACCAATAAATTTATCTGTAAAAACTAATATCCCAGGAGGCATTTCCTGCCTTTGACTTGCCTTTCTTAAGGTAGTGTATGCAGTAAATGTTCACAAGTAAGGTTTAATAGAAGATGTTGCTTCTAGAAAATGCTTATGTTTTTAAGGGTTGTTGCCAAATTGCCATTGGCTGGCTTGTGCTTTATAGAGATTGCAGATGTATTTGCTACTACTGATGGCCGTGACAGATCCACTTAAAATGTATAAATCAGATACTGGGAAGATGGTAACTTGAACATACGTAGCAGTGCAAATTTCTGTATTTTTTTTAATTTGCTCCATGTGGCTTTTATTAACTTTTACAATTTAGAAAAGATCATATAATGATCATTTAAAGAGAAAAATCTCAATAAAAGCAATTCATATACACTGTGAACTTGAAACTGAATGCAATAAAGGACTGAGCAAAGAGTAAATTCTTTAACTCCCTAATCTATGACAGAACTGTATATACCATTTTCTGATGGTTGTTGCTAATTCTAATGTTCTGTTTGCACCTGTCCTTCTGAGACACTAGAGCTGCAAATGCTCTTTTAGTGAACCTAAATGGCTTCTGTGTAATCAGGCAGGCAGTGGTGCTGACCCCGGAGGTCTGTAGGCTTAATTACACATGTATAGAGGGTTGAGGGAGGTATAGACCATTTAGAACTGGCATTTGAATATTAATTGGTGTTAGTGATGGCAGAGTTCCAAAGGTACTACCCTTGCAACAGGCATACACAGTCACCCTTGATCCAAAGAGTGAAGTTGTTAAAAGCTGTGCAAAAATGAGTTAAAACATATTCCCTATAATTTGTGTGTGTGTGTGTGTGAAAACAAGTGATTAAATACATCAGGGAAAGTCTCATAGTCCTGCGCCCTGGGACTCATGTTCAGCCAATGGCATCAGTAGGGGTGTGTGGGGTGGGG
>NW_004444214.1:1632313-1634126 GCF_000243295.1 Trichechus manatus latirostris
GACTTTTGAATCAAGAGTTCAAAATCACGGCTCCTTCCCTTTAAGAGTCTAGGAATCCCTGGGTGGCACAAACGGTTGTGTTCAACTACTAGCACAAAGGCTGGCAGTTCGAACCCACCCAGAGGTTCCTCAGAAGAAAGGCCTGGTGATGTGCTTCCAAAAGGTCACATCCTGGAAAACCCTAGGGAGCAATTCTACTCTGCACACATGGGGTCACTATGAGTTGTAATCAACTTGAAGGCAACTAACAACAACAAACCTAGAGTTAACATCTCTAGAACGTGTTATAAGATGAACATTTTTCAGAAATGCAGAGGCAGTTGGAAAAACATGAATAGAAAATTGCCCACTAATACAAGTCAGGAGCCCTGGCAGCGTAGTGGTTAAGAGCTCAGGCTGCTAACCAAAAGGTTGGTGGTCCAAATCCACCAGATGCTCCTTGGAAACTCTATGGGGCAGTTCTACGCTGTCATATAGGGTTACTATGAATTGGAATTGACTTGATGGCACACGACAACAACAACAATACAAATCAATCACCCTTATTATCTAGCCAGAAGAAAGGAGAAGTCTTTATTTACTCCTTCTATAAGAAGAGGTGGCATAATTCAAACCACTGTAACCCACTGGTTGTTGTTGGGTGCCCTAGTGTTGATTCTGACTCATAGTGACCCTATGTGACAGAGTAGAACTTCCCCATAGGGTTTCCTAGTCTGTAATCTTTACAGGAGCAGATTGCCAGATTCTTCCACAGAGCCACTGGGTGAGTTCGAACCACTAACCTTTTGGTTAGCAACTAAACGCTTAACTGTTTGGGCCACTAGGGCTTCTTGCAATCCATTTAGGGGTATGGGTTTTAAATAGTAGCTGCCTAGTACATACCAAACAATATGTCATAAGCTAATTATTCCTTTTCTCACTCTTTGGGTCCCAGAGAGCTAGAGCACGATAGGAAAACCATAATAACTTATACTTTTAGCACAGCCTTCTGGGAGTAGCATGGGGCTACTTGGCAGATTACTGCACTTGTTTTCCAAACGTGAAGGTAAATGTAGGATCTCAGGATTGATATCTCGGTCTTTTAGAGTGCATCTCACCTCTAGAATTCTAGCAATGAATGACAGAAATGAATACAGTGAAGCTGAGCTAATGGCAGAGCTTTGAGGGTTGTCAGAGAAATCGAAGTTAGAGGTAAGTCTTAATATAGACTGGATTTGTTTTTACGCCATGAATGTTTTTGTTGTTCTAGTACATGTGCCACTTATTAATGAGTCTCAACCTATTAAACTTTAAATATATAGAACTTTCCCCTAGAATGAAAGCCTGCTGAATTCAATTCATATTGATCTCTGCTTCACAGATGGAATGTAAAAAATATGATGAGAAAATTCTAAAGATCTATTTTTATTCCTCACTGCTACCTGTGGTTGGTTTACTTGATGATATACCACGCTCACCTCCAGGTTCTGACTTTGACTCTGTGAGATCAATGGTGAGAATTGGCAGACGATGTTCGCTGATTTGTAAGGAAGAAGTGATGCCACTTCAAGGAGCAGAACTTGGGGAAGTCAGGTGCAAAATCACCACACTTTAAAATGTAGTTTAGTGAAAACATGTAGCTGTGCAGAGAGGGTGCTGCGGCTCACTGATCCCTTTTCTATTTCTTTTTGTTTCAGTAGTTTTATTCTGCCCTGATTCCATGAGGGCATATGTCCCAATAAAGAACTGTTGTCAAAAGGTTCCTTATTCTCTGCTTATTTGATCACCTCAAAAGAATAAAAGAACAATAAAATAAATCACCAGTGTCAAAGTA
>NW_004444214.1:1636563-1637961 GCF_000243295.1 Trichechus manatus latirostris
CTGAACTGATACTCAATCCTTTTAAGGAAGAAAGATACTAAGAAAGAAATCCTTCGTAAAACACAGTATGAAACAGACCCCGACTGAGCTACTTTTAGCTTCTGATAATGTGCTTTGTATAACGTTTTACTCAAGTTCCTGAGCCAAACTGGGTCCTCAGCCCACACGATGGTTTTTGGAATAATTTCTTTTACCACTAGCCTATGAAATGATAGTTTTAAAAAAGTCACTGTAAACCTTGGGGCTCCCACTGTGGCCTGTGACAGCTGATACATTGAAATGGGAGGAAAACAAGCAATGCAAATGAAGGCAATTTGCATGACTCCTGGTCAGCAGGAAGGAAGCTAATGGGAGTGCTGTCCGACTATTTTAAAGTCACTTACCTTGCAAACTGTAGATTTCTCCCACGCTGTTCTGGCGTGTGATGTGATGCCAATATGCACTTCGAGGAAGAGAGATGGATTTGGACAACATCACAGGTTCAGTCAAGCTTGTCTGAAGCTAAAAGGAAAAGAAAATGTACCTTAGGCTTCATTTAAAATATTAAACTGAAAATTTCCCTTTTAAATATTGAAGATTAAATGTGGGTGACATGATAGCATCTGTTATAAACAACCTGCATAAGTTCCTGTTTACGGTTAATTTTTCAAAGAAGTGAAATCATGATTCACAACAATATGAAATGAACACATGTAAACAATTTATTTTAACCCATTAGCTAATAAGGGGACCAGTAAGATGTTACACTTGATTCCAAGGGGTATGCTGATCAACATAGAAGGTAATAATCAATTGCACCCTACCAGGCAACTTTATTTGCATTTCTATGGATAAGAATTATCTCAGGATCTTTGTGAAAAACAGAAACCTTTGTCCACTACATTTCAGATGTTTAAGCGTTCTCCTAGACATTAGGGAAGCCATTCGTTGTTCATTGTTTACAACCATGTATCAAATATTAAGGACATATTCTGTGCCAGGCATTGTGCAAGCCATCAGATGACTTAGAGTCCGTCAGATTTGTTTACTGATCAGGTCAAGAAAGATAATGCCTTCTTTCAAGGCAAAGCTGGAGCAGGTTTGTTAGCAGCCACTTTATAAAACTGGGAATTTCCTAAACTCAGGTTCCTGAGCTGTGACAATAACCTACTGGGTATGCAGTATCCACATGGGCTGCTCTACATTACCCCCACTGATGGGAACATGGAACTCATGATGCCTGCTATGCAGTAAGTAATAAAGTCCTTTGTCTCTGGCCCAGGAGTACTGTGTCTTCTGCCAGCATCCAAGAGACTGTGGCAGGCAAGTGAGGTATGTGTGACAGCATCTTTCCTGATTTTACTAATCTCTGAGCTGTCCCTGCTCTTCCTACCTTGAAAGGAAATTCCCTTCTTAAAT
>NW_004444214.1:1640477-1641559 GCF_000243295.1 Trichechus manatus latirostris
TTTAGAGAGAATTAGGGTTTTTATTTATTTAAAGTATTTTTTCAGTTTCTCTTATTACATGTAACTCTTATCATAATTTCCTCCTCCTGTTTTTCTTAAGTTGGTTTCTTGTCCTTTTCTACTGTCTGAAGTTGAGTATTTCCATTTAATTCTTATTTATTGATTGATGAAAACATTTGCTTGTGATTGCCACTTTGTACACTTCCCAATGGTTTGATAAAGAGAATAAAAATCATTCTATCCTAAAATTCTGATTGTAGTAGTATTCTGTGATGGTAGTATTATTTCTTCTTTTATAAAAAAAAAAAATGCTGATTTTTTTGAGGTATTACTTTTTGTGCATATTTTGTTTTCTGTTATAATGCATTATAGTCAGAGAATGTAGCCTGAGTAATTTCCATATTCTGAAGTTTATTTTTCATTTTTATCTATTTTACATGGCCAGTTTCTGTGTGTGTTTCATAGGTGCATTAAAAGATGCACAGATGGATGTTCTCTCTCTTTCTATGTATATATGTACACATATACTATTCACTCTGTAGTTTCGTCTTCTCTTTTTATTTAATTTCTAATTTACTTATCAAGATATGAAGGAAAGTGTTAATTTCAAATTACTTAAATAGCCATATCTGCCCATTTCCTCTTGTATTTAAAAGTATTTTTATACATGAAAATGGACTTCTTTTTGACACAGAAAGCTTCCTGAATGTTTTATGGTTCTGCAATATTTTCTATTCTTTAGCTATATTGTTAAATTTACTTAAAAAAAGTTCTCCACAACTGTCCCAAGATTCAATCTCAGCCCCTACTCTTCTGAATAAAAGGGTTTATCTCCTTTACTTTTTTCCAGCAAGCCTGAACTTCTTTTTCAAGAGTGGTGTTGTTCATCATCCACTAATACCATCTTTTTTTCCATTGGCATTTGGCCTGGTTGGAACTCCTGGACATTTTCAACATGTTGTTGTTATGTCCCATCAAGTCTTCCAAATATAGATAATACCTTACCTTATTTTCTGCCTATGTCAAATATTAAATTTTTAAAATTCCCTTTGTCATCATTCCTGGCTTCTCACTCAGAAGTA
>NW_004444214.1:1643212-1644247 GCF_000243295.1 Trichechus manatus latirostris
AGGTAAGATAAAAATCTTAAATGTTATTATGATTATGTAGGATGATACTCTTAGAGTGAAAAGCACAGCGTTTTTCACACATGAAGTGCTCCATAAAGATGGCTTCATTATTATTGCTACTTCTGCACGGGAGAGATGATATAGACCAGAGTTGTATGTGTATTTGTAGTTGAGGCACTGAAATTTGTCCACATTGCGCTATCCAAAAAAGGACACTAGAGGCAAAGGCATATTTTTGGATCTAAGATTAAGAACTAGACAGACGCATAAAACTCAAGGAATATGAATACTATGGGCAGGTGGGAAAAGGTGGGAGGTAGATGGGAAACAGGTGACCAATTTTCGTAGCAGGGTTTTTGTTTGCGTACAATAATAACTCGGAAACGATAATCCCAGCTTTGCATATCCATGTTCCCTGGCATGACTGAGACAAGGGGGACCTGGCTAGTGAAAGACATTGCAAATAAGAAGCACATAAGCAGCAAAGTACAAGTGGCTGAGAAACATGGTAATGTGAAATGCATGTGAGTTGTAAAAATATGCTGAATATAAGTGCACTCCTAGTTGAAGGCATTTTGTTTTATTCTTAAAAAAGAGCTCATGAAACTTGAGAACTGAATGGGAATAGAGACACTAGAGACCTCAACCCTGCCAAGCTTGGCCTGTGTGTCTTCACGAAAAAAGTCTCTGAAGCCTGAGTGTTTACAGGCAATTGATTTCTCACAGACTTGACTTAATTTTCAGTAGAGGACACCTCACACTTAATTTTCCATTTTATTCAAGATAAATGGAAAGGCATTCAGAGACAGGTTGCTGAGTTTGTACCAGATAAACAAATTAAATGTGGTTTACACAGTCATTTAATAGAAATTGCTAGATGTCATTTAAACTGCACTTTGTAGAATATTATTCTCATGAAACTTGAAACAAAACGGTTGTTATTATTATAGATCTTAAACCACGTACTGACCAGAATACTTTCAGATAGTATGAACAAGCTGGATTTTAGAATAGTATCAGAAAGTATTACGAGCA
>NW_004444214.1:1645426-1646951 GCF_000243295.1 Trichechus manatus latirostris
TACCCATTATCACCATCCTTTTCCAAATTATTCCACCATCATTAACATAAACTCTCCCTTTCCCTCCCATCCCTGGTCACCAGTAATAATCTTTGGTTTCTGATACTTGCTTATTTCATATAAATGAGATCAAACAGTATCCGTCCTTTTGCAACTAATTTATTTTACTCAGCGTAATTTTTTCAAGGTTCATCCACATAATGGCATACATCAGGACTTCATTTCTCTTCATGGCTGAGTAATATTGCATTGTATGTGTGTACCACATTTTGTTTATCTATTCATCTGTTGATATTTCAGTTGTTTTCACCTTTTGCTACTGTGAAAAGTACCGCAATGACACTGGTGTACAGGTTTCTGTTTGCATTTCTACTTTTACTTCTTTATAGTATATACTTAGGATTGGGATTTCTGGGTCATATAGTAGTTCTGTCACTTACTGTGGACACGTTATTAGGAGAGAACAGGCCCGGGAGAAGGACATCATGTTTGGTAAAGTGAAGGGTCAGTGAAAAAGAAGAAGACCCTCAATGAGATGGATTGACACAGTGGCTGCAACAATGGGCTCAAACATAGCAATGACTGTGAGGATGGCACAGGATCGGGCAGTGTTTCGTTCTGTTGTACATAGGGTCGCTATGAGTCAGAACCGACTTGACGGCACCTAACAAGAAAACACAGTAGTTCTGTGTTCAACCTTTTGAGGCACCGTCAAACTGTTTTCCACAGCGGCTGTTACCATTTTACTTTCCCATCAGCAGTGGATGAGGGTTCCAGTTCTCCACAACCTCGTCAACACCTACTGTTTCCCATTTTTTTTTTAATCACTGTCATTCTAATGGGGGTAAGGTGGTATCTCATTTGCATCTCCCTAATGGTAACGACACTGAACATCTTTTCATGTGCTTGTTGGTCACTTCAATATTCTCTTTGGTGAAATGTCTGTTCAAAATGTCCTTTACCCATTTTTGGATAGCAGACCCTTATCAGATACATGGTTCCCAAAAACTTTCACAATCTGTAGATTATTTTTTCACTTTGTTGATAAAATACTTTGATGAAAAAAAATATTTAATTTTTATGAGGTCCCATGTATCTATTTGCTGCTTGTGCTTTTGTTGTAATACTTGATAATTCATTGTGAAAAGCTAGGCCCCGCAGCCATGCCCTATATTTTCTCCTAAGAATTTTATAGTTTTAGTTTTCACATTTATGTCTTTGATGCATCTTGAATTGTTCTTTGTGGATGGTGTGAGGCATGGATCCTGTTTCATTTTTCTGCAGGTGGAAATATAATTTAGCCAGCACCATTTATGGAAGAGACTCTTCCTTCCTGCATTGAGTGGAATTAGAACTCTTGTGGGAAATCAGTTGACCAAGAGTTTCCAAGGAGTGGCTCGTGGATTCGAACTGCCGACCTTCTGGTTAGCAGACATAGCTCTTAATTACAGCATCACCAGGGTTTCCAGTTGACCACAGATGTATGGATTTATTACTGGACTCTCAGTTCTCTCCTGTTGGTCTA
>NW_004444214.1:1658302-1665754 GCF_000243295.1 Trichechus manatus latirostris
GCCTAGTTTACAGCATAGGACTTCATTTTATTTAACTAAGTGAATGAACGGTTAGAGAGTTTTTAAACACTAATTTCATACTTGTTGGAACTTCCTTTTTAAAGAAAGTTTTGTGCATTTAGCAAAAGTTATATCTGCAGACCCGGAAGCCTTTGCTTAGAGGGCCTAGAATTTTGGGAATTAGGGCAGTCTATCAAGTTGAGGTAGCTTGATAATGCATCATCAATTCAGGTTCCTCTGAAGACTGGACTAGATACAGAGCCATTTCTACTAGCATTAAACTTCAGACAAAAGCATAGCTATCAAATAGTTTTGGAAACTAAAATGCTTTATTTACGTGTGTGTGCCAAGCAACAGCCTCTGGACTTTTGTGATTTCAAGAAGCATTTGGTTTCTTGGCTGCCTTACTGAGCCTGCTCTTTGACATCTGTCATACTGTCCCTCCACCTGCCAGCTTCAGCACACAGATCTACGGCATAACCCACAGCTGCAGAGACAATTCTGACTCGTGGCAACACCATGTCACATACGCCTCCAGTTTCAGACTGCCTGAGGTTTTACTAAGTGGACAGACCTTTGCTAACCCTTTGACAGCAACTGCTTCACTCCACTCCCCTAACTTGCCTTTCAGTTTCACAGGGTACAATATACATACAACATCAACAGCAAATGTGAATTAGATTGGGTGAATTTTGTTGGCAAAAAATTGTTAGAAATTCTTGAAAGGGTTTGAAAGATGTTATTTAGCCAGCATTGGAAATAAACAACTCAGTGTCTTCACAGTAATGGCAAGTCTTAGAATTATTAAAAAATATCCCCTACAGATACATCACCGTCCTCACAGTGAACACTTTCATGGTACTGTCTATGAACCATGTCATATTCTTGGCACTTTGTATGTATTAACATAAAATCTTCATAACAACCAAATAAGCAGAACAGATATCCCCATTTTATAGGTACAGGAAAATAAGGCATCTAGAAGTTAAATTACTTGCCAGGATTATTGTATTTTTATACAAATAGCAGGCACATTCTACATTTGTTTGCCAGCTGTGCCCTCCCACCTCAAGGTATGTTCGGAAGCACACCATGCCATTTTTTTTTACATGTTGCTGTACCCAACCAGCAAGTGGTAGAGTTGGAATTCAAACCCAGGACACACAGAAAATTCTCCTTTATGGCAGACAATCACATTACATTTATTTAGACAGCTCCTGTAATTTCCATCATGAAAATATAATTTAAATGACTCTACTTATAAGCATTTTTGCCTGTGTAGAAGAACCAGAAGTAAAGATGAACCATAACCGTTGACTAATAGCAAGTGCTATTTACACTGGTTAATTCGGCTTGAAAATAAGCATCAGCAGATTATAAAATGGGCTGATAATGTATGCGCAAGAATCTGAGATTTAGAAGTGACTTTTTTTCATCTGATTTTAACCACTGGAAAAAGATCAACTAGATAATTGTTACAATGGTTTAATTTAACCCAAATCTTTGGAGAAGACCTAGTCTTACCAATTCCCTACTCAGCAAATAACTCAGTAAATTGTTCATTAAAAAGAATAAGTTATTAATGTGCTTCAGTCAATGCTGTAGTCACATATTTATAATCCCACTCATGCTGAAGCTTCATTCATCCCATACCAAAACCAAACCCATTGCTATCAAATCGATTCTGACTCATAGCGCCCCTATAGGACAGAGTAGAATCACCCCATAGGGTTTCTAAGGAGCACCTGGTGGATTCAAACTGCTGACCTTTTGGTTAGCGGCCACAGCTCTTAACCACTACACCACCAAAGTTTCCATTCATCCCATAGGGCCAAATATCCACTATAAGACTGCTCTGCACTGTCAGCCTCAGGTGTCAAGGAGGCTCTTTAAACCTATCCCAGATAGGTAAAAATCTTCGTGTAGTGTTGAGAAAATTAGAAATGTATTATAAGTAATATAAGCTCATTTGGTAAACATCCTTGTTTTCTTATATTTAAAAGAGAATTACCTTTTATACTTCAAAATACTATGTAATTAAGAATTTTTTAAAATCAAAACCAATATACTACCAGATATAAAACTGTCACCTTAAATTGGACTAGAATTATGAATGTTTTACGGGTAATGACCCACACCCATTTCCCAAAACACCACCTGTCCTCTTGCAAATGAGATCTAAGGCATCTATCAATCCTGAAGAAAGAGAGACTATTTACCTGTTAAGATTATAGCCAACAGTTATTCCATTGTTTGCTCTTCAAGCGAGTTGGTAAAGCTTATACCTTCTTTTTTCCAGCTAGTTATAAAATTTGCTATTTCAGATTTTTGACTAAATTATTTCTTAGCTAAGCCCTGAATCTGTGGGGTAGTTCCAGGGCAGGATAAAAGACAAACTATTCTCATGGTAAACAGTATGAGTTCCTTCTACAAAATTTTATTATTGGCTCTGAAATTTAGACAGAAAAAGCTAGAAGTTTCAGAGAACCTATTAGAATAAATGTAAACACACACACAGTAGAATCCTTTCTGGGAGTAACATGATTTTCCTAGTTACTTGGGGCCCACATTAGAATCTCTGATCATCCACCTATATGTGGAGGTATGTAGAGAGCACTGCTTCCTATTTCAATCTCTATGAATTCTACTCCAAAGCGCTCAGGTGCTAACCAAAAGGTCATCAGTTTAAACAATCCAGCTGCTCTGCGAGAGAAAGATGTGGCAGTCTGCTTCCATAAAGGTTTACAGCCTTGGAAACCCTATGGGGCAGCTCTACTCTGTCCTACAGGGTCTTATGAGTCGGAATCAACTCCATGGCAATGGGTTTGGTTTGGCTTGGTTTTGGGTAACTCTGGCAACTGATCACGGGTAGATATACAGATACCTGTACAGTCACCACAAATAACTGCTTTTGTGATATACTGAGTAGGTATTAAGGAATCCTGCTGGCACAGTGGTTAAGCACTCAGCTGCTAACCAAAACATTTGCGGTTCAAGCCAACCAGTCACTCCACTGGCGAAAGATGTTGGCAGTCTGTTTCTGTAAAGATTACAGCCTTGGAAACCCTATGGGGGCAGTTCTTCTGTCCTGTGGGGTCTCTATGAGTCGAAATCTAGTTGACATCAACAGGTTTGGTTTGGTTTTTGAGTAGGTATTACAGACGAGAGATGATAGGCCTTGCAGGATCAGTAACCAAGGTGAGCCCGCGGGTTGAGGTGGGGGTGACCACAGTTCTGAAGTGAATTACCCAAACACAGACAGTACACATCATTACTGAGGAAGGAACTTACCCGGGCCTTCTGTTCCATTTCTAGCATCAATCTTTCATGTTGCTCAGCTATGGCCAGTGTTGCAGAATGGACCTTTTGATAGATCATCTCTCCTTCCCTCGTTTGAAAGGTGAACAGTCCTTCTCCCGTGTCACACATTCTGTGAGAACAGAGATAAGCAGAGATATGGGTCTTCATGTGTTCTACTGTGTAATAGATCTCCAGGTAAAAGATGCCCTTGCCCTGTGTCAACAGCCTCCTTGACCTTTGTAGGAGTCAGGTAAACAGATTCATCCTGGAGCAAACAAACAAACACATCTTTCAGTGGTACATGAGAACAAAACTAGGGGTGAAGAAAACCCATGTATATTTTTATTTTTTTGAGATGAAGTGTTCACAACAGTGTAAAGGAACAGGTAAAAGTGACTGAGGTTATGCAATGCATCTCTTCCCAACATTTAAAGAATAAAAGCAATAAATAAAAGTAGAAAAAATTTCTTTAAAGGTTTTCACATTTGTGATATAATACCATTATCACCTATGACTTGATGGCTTTTCAAATTTTAAAGAGCTTAAGAAAAATCTGCAATTTTATACTCATTGCAATGGGAACCAAGGCGAAAAACATACATTTTTTAATTGATGGATTTGCATACACAGTCTGAAGATTTTAATTAAACTGAGGAATCCTTAAGTAAAGTGTTGTATATCCCAGGGAACAACATGGCATAAAAGAGACTCTATTTGGCTATGGGAATGTTTGTTTTGAATTTTGGCCCTGTCACTTACTAGCCGTGTCACCTTGGGCATGCTGCTCCACCTGCCAATACCTCCTTTCCAAATCTCCAAAATAGGAATAAAAATGGTACTCATTTCATAAGATCCTTAGAAAGTTAAATAAGATCATACTCAAAATATTTACAGTGGTATTTTGTTGTTATTGTTGTTAGATGCCGTCGGGTTGGTTCCGACTCTTAGTGACCCTACGCACAACAAGATGACACTGCCCAGTCCTGTGCCATCCTCACAATTGTTGCTATGCTTGAGCCTGTTGTTGCAGCCACTGTGTCAATCCATCTCATTGAGGGTCTCTCTCTCTTTCCCCGACCCTCTACTTTACCAATCATGATGGCCTTCTCCAGGGACTGGTCCCTCCTGATAACATGTCCAAAGTTTGTGGGATGAAGTCTTACCTCCTCACTTCTAAGGAGTATTCTGGCTGTACTTCTTCCAAGACAGATTTGTTCGTTCTTCTGGCAGTCCATGGTATAGTCAATATTCTTTGCTAGCACCATAATTCAAAGGCATCAATTCTTCTTCAGTCTTCCTTATTCATTCTCCAGCTTTCGCATGAATATGAGGTGACTGAAAATACTATGGCTTGGGTAAGTCACACCTTAGTCCTAACAGTGACATCTTTGCTTTTGAACATAAGGTCTTTTGCAGCAGATGTGCCCAGTGCATATGTCATTTGATTTCTTGACTGCTGATTTCATGGGCGTTGACTGGGGATCCAAGTAAAATGAAATCCTTGACAACTTCAATCTTTTCTCCGTTTATCATGATGTTGCTTATTGGTCAGTTGTGAGGATTTTTGTTTTCTTTATGTTAAAGTATAACTCATACTGAAGGTTTTAGTCTTTGATCTTAGCATATAATTACTCAAAAAATGTTACCTATTACTATTGTCATCATAGATCAAATTTGGAAGTAATCTAAACATCCACCATAGAGAAATGGTTGGATTAATAATATTCTCATCTGATAGCCTATTATGGAGCTATTACTGTGTCATTTATGAGAGCATATCATAACATTGAAAATTCTTATCTAATATTTAGAGGAAAAATCAGAATAGAAAATCCTTTTCAATTATATCATTATAATTAGTTTTTAAAACATAATTTTTATTGAAGAAAGCCACTGAAGAGTTATTAGTTGATGGGATTATAGGTAAATTTTTATTAACGCAGACTAATTCTAAAGTGAAAAATATTCCTAAGTAGTATCTTAAGCCACCTTCAGAAAGACCCACCCAATATCAATATGATGCTAGTACTTAGGAATTGGATATTAACTGGATTGCTGTGTTGTTGGTTTTCACATTTTAACAACAAAAGACTTGCAAAAAATGCTCATGAGGCCAAACTATTTCTTAAAGCACCAAAAAGATTTTGGAATCTTCTCTATGATTCTCCAAGGAGTGTTCAGTAGAAAAGAAATGTCTCAAGAGGCTTCAGACATAAGAGGTTGCAACTGAGATCCCTTAGGGCCCCATAGAGCCAGCACTTAGCTTCTGTGAAAGAGATCTTAATAAAATTCACACAGCGTGAAATGGAATGTCCAAGGGAAAAATCAAGAGTTTTCACAAAGTGAAACAAAAGAATCCTCTTTTTTGATTCAAAGGAATAAAGAAATCCAACTGCAGCAGCAGCAGCAAAACCACAGACAAGCAGTGAGTACATTGTGTTTGCATTTTGTTCATTGTCATCTGGAAAACACTGCTTATTAGCCTTCAGAGATGAGATAATGAAGGTGGGAAAAGCTACTCCATACTCAGTCCTAGAGATGCAAAGGTCGGACGCTTGCCACTTCCTGGCACTTGGCTCTGACCAGCGGGGCGTTTGAAAGCTCACAGAAGGATTTTTTCACTCTTTGAAATGAAAACTACTGTAAGCTTCATCCTCTGATCAAGAAAGAAAGGATTTAAAATATTAGCATAAAAGGAAACAAAATTTGAGGTGGAAAATGCTCTTTCTTCAGTTAGGTACCCATGAACTAAAGCCACATTGAAAGTCAAAATCTCCAGTAAAACTGGCTCCATTTATGACTTTCCTCAGCAGGGTTGGAATAAATAGCTCTAGGTTTCCCTGGATATTGTTTAAACCATGTTCCTTTGGGACTTGGGCACGGATATGGAGATATACCCACAATCGTGAAGATGCTGCAGGACTAGCAACGTTATTTATCTAATACGTAAAGTCAAGAATCCCTTGAGGCACAGTGGTTAAGCGCTCAGCTGCCAACCGAAACGTCGGTGGTTTTATCCACCAGCGGCTCCATGGGAGAAAGATGTGGCAGTCTGCTTCCATAAAGATCACTGCCTAGGAAACCCTATGGGGCAGTTCTACTCTGTCCTACAGGGTCACTATGAGTTGGAATCTACTCAACAGCAACGGGTTTTTATATATAAGGTCACCAAGAGTGGGAGCAGACTCAATGGCAACTAACACCACCATCATCAACAACAGGGCACAGATGTGGAGACTTTTTCTTATGTGCCTAAACAGTTTTTATGGTAGTAAGTCTGTACTAAAGAAGATGAGAAGGATAAAGAGGAAATGACTAGATAGCTATAGCCTTGGCTACTCAAAGTGTGGTCCACAAACCAGCAGTACTGGCATCTCTGGGAGTTTGTCAGCAACGCATAAACTCAATTCCCACCCAGACCACAGAATCAGAATCAGCATTTTAACAAGATTGCCAGGTGATTCATGTGCATATTATCATTTGAGGACAGATCTATACGACTCTTGCCAAGAGCACACCTGTCAACATTGCATTGAAGGGGAATGGGAGATGACACTTGGGGCCCAAATGAAGAATGAAGTCAAATTAGAATCCATATTTGGACAGCTTATTTTATATTGTGATGTACGAAACTGAAGATCAGGAAGGAAGAAACATAGTAGAAGGGCAAACAACCCAAAAGAATCCTTAACTTGGGAAGAGCTAAAACAGAGGTGCTAGTTATATTTGAATCTCCTAACTCCTTTGCCTCCAGCATACATATTATTCAATTGTATTTAATTTGTGAAAAAAGTAAAAATATGTACCATGTATGTTTGTCCTGGCCCCAAACAAGCATTTTATTGATATTAATAGAAAAGGAGAAATATTATCTCTGTTTAACAAAGTATAGTAAAACCTGTGAAAGCTAGAACCTGTGTAAGGTAGAAACCTGTCAGAAAAGGAAGACTCAAAATATTTTCTACTAATAGCATTGGAAAAGTGGTAAGACTGTACCCTGTCAAAGTAAGAAAATTTTCGAGACCTGGAAAAAAAGGCTGTCTCATCAAGTTTCAGCTCTCATAGGTTTTAATGTATTTTCACAAAATTAGTGTTTCTGCTTATCTAAAATAAAATTACAGTGCAATGGATTGCTTTTTTGTGTCCTTTCTC
>NW_004444214.1:1666602-1667835 GCF_000243295.1 Trichechus manatus latirostris
TGTTGCCTCATAAAAATTCTAAGAGGTATAGGGAGGACAGGCAGATTTATTTCTAGGTCTGTTTTGAATTGTGGTGTAACAGAAATTGTAATAGTGTAGGATTCAAAAGGCTTGGCCTCAAATTTTCAATGATCATTTCATGACCTGTCATATCCATTTATCAGATATTTATCAAGTAGTTACTCTAAGCCAGGTGCTGTCTTGGGCCTAGAGATAAAAAAATAAAAAAGGAAAATATACATGGCTCATTTCCTCTGAGGCTTTCAAGTAGTGAGGAAGATGAGAGTGGATCAGCGAAGCACTATGCTAACTACTACCACGGAGCAGTATAGGGCCATATAGAAGGCAATGGATAGGCTGACCTGAGCAAGTTATTTTACTTATTCTCTCTTCATCTATCAAATGGGGGCAACAAAACCCATGTCATAAAGTTTTTGGTGATCAAATGGAATAATGTATGTGTCACTGGGCAGGAAAGGGTAAACCGAGCAAGCCTGGGTTGCTCAAACCCTGCACATTCCACAGAAAGGTCTGACTTTAGGACTGGCCCTTGGCCGATTCCTAGTGATACCTTGGAATATTCTGCCTCATAAGAGTGTTTTTGTATGCCCAAGGCCTTGGGTCATGCTGTACCAGTTTGACCAGATAATGTTTACCCCAGCAATGTGATTTATGATGAGCACCTGTTTTTGCTCTGGCTGAGACTAGAGTCTGAATAGGTGAGGTCAGTCACTTGGGCACTGAATGCCCAAATGACTCCCAGCAAAGACTCCAGGCACCAAGGCTGGGGTGAGTTTCCCTGGTTGGCAATACATCTCAAGTATAGGCACACATCATTGTTGGGAGAATTAGGCATGTCCCCAAGCGATTCCACTGGGAGGGAACACCTGGAAGCTTGTGCTTGGTTTCTGCTGGACTTGGCCCCCTGTGCCTTTTCCCTTTGCTGATTTTATTCTGTCTCTGTAATACACTACAACCATGAGTAAAACAGCTTTCCTGAGTTCTGTGAGAACTTCCAGTAAATCATTGAGGTTCAGGGTGGTCTTGGGGTCCCCTCATCCTGACAGAGCCAGCATGTGGTAGGTTGTCAATATATTATAATAACAATCTAAAAATTCTAATACTTTCCCTAAATGATTTCAAATTCCATATCCCTAGGGATCTAAGGAAGTATCTGCTCGCTCTTTATCCCACCTCACCTCTCACTTCCAGAACTGCTTCAAGTACCAGTAC
>NW_004444214.1:1668853-1669916 GCF_000243295.1 Trichechus manatus latirostris
GCCCGCATTTTTTTTAGCAGCTATGAAAAGACTGAAGTTTCACTTAACAGCTCTGGTGAGTCAGATTCTGTTGAGTGATAAGAAACTATAGGCACATAAATGGGCAATCAGACTAAAGAACAGTATAGAAAGTCTAGACATAAACCCAATTCAATGTATGACGAAGGTATCACTGTGAATCAGTTAAGGAAAGCTGGACTCTTCAATACTTTGTCTTTAGATCCGTGTCTTTACCTTAAATGATACAAATTCCAAAGAAAACTAATTAAAAAAAAAAAAAAGTACTAGAAGAAAATATCGAAGAATTCCTATATAAGCTCAGAGTTAGAAAGGGGTTTCAAGCTAGGGTTCAAGACCAAAAGTGATAAATTAAAAGACAGATAAATGTGTCTGTGTAAAAAAATTTTAAACAATAAGAAATTGTAAGATGTCAAAAGGTAAACAAAAACTAGGAAAACTACTTAAAACTCACAACATTGGAAATTTCTCATCTATAAAATAGGTATATATCAGGGCTTGTTTCATAGAAGTGTTTGAGGATAGATGAGTTAACATATCCTGGAAAAGTATAACATACTAATATAATTCATTAAATACTATGACTACTACTACTACAGAGATGGATAGATCTCTAAAATATATTGCTAAATGAAACAAGATGAAAATAGGTATAGTGTGCTAACATTTGTATAAAAAATGCATGTGAGGGAGGACTTTGTAAACACATTTCCTTGTCTGTACATTAAAATCCCTGGAATAGCACATAAGAAACGAGTAACTTATTTATTGGGGTGAGGTAAAAACAGGACAAGTAGCATATAATTATGTGAGAGACACTTTTCACTGATACTTCTTTATGTAAATGACTAAAGACATTTATTGATTAATTAAATTTAATTAATTAAAATCAAATTAACACATTAAATTGTAAAGCAAGGGTCACAGTACTCTCACAGGACGGTTGTGAAGATTTAGTGTTCATAATGCGCTTACCTCCGTCTCTTGTCACTTAGCACATAAATTTTTTACTATTAAACTTATAAAATATTGTACTGATTTTTAG
>NW_004444214.1:1670608-1677432 GCF_000243295.1 Trichechus manatus latirostris
GTCCTTTAATAAAATAAGAAACACTCAAGTGAAATAACAAAGCCAGAGATCTTGACTAGGAAAATATGGAATCCTTTGTTGAAGTGAATCCACCTGTTATAATTCTGTATTTCTGCTATTGCATTAACTAATTAAATTGTATTTTGCCCTAGAATTCAATCAGTGGTTGATTTTTCATCTGTGTATACTTTTTTTTTTTTCCTGGTTACACTTACCCACAATCCTGAGTTTAACTACCACTATTTGTTAAGGCATTTGACTGTGTGTACCATAACAAATTATGGATAACATTATAAAGAATAGGAATTTCAGAACACTTAATTGTGCTTGTGAGGAACCTGTACATAGACCAAGAGGCAATCATTAGAAAAAAAATAAGGAGATAAACTGTGCGATTTAAATTGAGGAAAGGTATGCATCAAGGTTATATCCTTTCACCATATTTATTCAATCTGTATGCTGAGCAAATAATCCGAGAAGCTGGACTATATGAAGAAGAACGTGGCATCTGATTTGCTGATGCTGTTAATACAAGATATGAAGAGAAAATTATATTGACCAAAGCATGTCCTTAAAAATCTAGAGACAAAGCAGTTGTAATCTGGTATCTTTTAGGGCAGCTGACTTCTGAGAATATAATTCCTTTCCATGTTTGAATAGATTTTCCATCTCTACCTCTGACGCACCGTCACCCTTCACCTCCACCCTATCTCCAAGAAAGTTTCTAGATTCCTCTGCCAGATCAAGTCACGTAACAGAGCAAAAGAGAAGAGATGCTGACACTGAAAGTCCTAAAAAAGAAGTGAAGTGGAAGTTTTATATATTAAGAAATTATGACTTACTCTGTTCTTATCCATTTTTGAGTCTGTTTTCTGAGCTTAAAAATGAGCAGGTTTGGCCACATAGTTAAGGTCTCATATATAGAAGAGGTTTATAACTAAGTTGCAACTTCTAGTTCCATTGAAGAGGTTAGTTTACTTTAAACTCTGTCTATACTTGTATTTCAGAAGCTACCTAATATCATTAAGACATGAGTTACCATGTTGTGTTTCTTCAGTCTTACCTTAGGTACTTTCCTTTTCCTGCTCAGAAAACTCCATGTAAGGGAAGAAGGAGTTGGGTTAACCAGAGACATCTTGTTGCTCAAGAGTTCATGAAACAGGAATGTACAGGATATCATCATGAACGTGGAGTTCACAGCATGGGCTCATTTACATATACTGCATATCAATTCAATTTCTCATTTATTGAGTTTCAATAGTCACATGGCTGCTGTTGGAAATTCTCACTCAGACTCTGCCTCACTTCCTGACATCACCTCTACAGTCAACAGCCACTCTTTCTGCTGGCTGTATCTCTGCCTTCCAGCTCCTCCAGCTCTCCTCTACCCAGCGGAGATCTGATATCCTGACTCTGGTTAGTCTGAGACTGAGGGGTGGGATCCTCTGTGGTTGCTATCATCGATGTCACAAAGGTCATGTTGGTGGTTGAGAGATCTAAAAATGGAGAAAGATAGATTTTCTTTCTTTCTAAAAAGAGGAATTTCCCCTGGTTTTCATATTTGCTTCACTATGGATATTGCTTGCTAGCCTCTCTTTCTGCTGAGACCCACTTGGACTTTCTCCAAGTCAGCTGGCGGTAAGAAGATAGGAAAAATACTGCCCACAAGACTCAAGGAACCATTCTCTTTTCCCAGATACAGCGATACACACAGCTAAACTTGAAAAATGGGGCAGGAGAAAAGATTACTAGTATAATGGCTAATCTTTTTTTCCTCCCAGCTTATCACATACTTTACTGAGAAAGCATTGTGACTTGCTAATCTACTAAGGGTTTTTTTTACTTACTTGGGAATATTATTATATAGCAAAAGAAATGGGGAGTCTACATTCTGCTTCTGAAATTTAGAATAAGATTTGAGTTGGTAGAAAGGCAGGCTTTTATGAATTTTCCAGGGCCAGGTGTAAGTGACTAAACCACAGAATGTAAATCATGAGTCGAGAGAGCTTAGCGCATGATTTAAGAGTTCCTTCTGGACTTGAGTGACTGTGGGAAAGAGAAGGAGTAAAAGGTAGAGAAAACATTGGGTGAGATACATCTCAATGTCCTTTATCTGGGTTTAGATTCTGAAGAAGGCAGGAGTGTTAAATAAGTTGCTGTCTAGATGGGTGAGCTAAAGGCTGCACTCCATAGCTTATATTTGGATGCAGGGCTGCAGAAATCTCTCTGTAGAGGACTGGATTTGGAGAAGAGAAGGGTAAGGGGACTCTGAGAATGAGGAAGATGGTCAGGATCAGGGCGTTTAGCAGAGAGGACCAGCATATTCTTCCAAAAGGGCAAATGGGTACAATCACACTTTGGCAGACACCAGGCTGGGGCAGACCAGGTCAGATGGTATTTGGACCTGAGGTTCTCTTTACTCCATATGGTCATGTAAAACTTCTGTATGTTCAAACACCCAACTACAGAGAACTAGGAGAAGAGGGGGAAACCGGTTAACACCAAAATGAGTCATCTAAAAAGGACAATTTACAATTTCCTCCTCTTCATGGGGAGGGGGCTCATGAGAATCATTAGATAGAAAAGAAAAATCTGTTTTCTTTGCCTAACTGAATTGTGTTAAATTCTTTTTTTATATATTTATTTTTGGTGAAAATATACAGGGCAAAACATGCAACTATTCAATAATTTCTACAGGTACAGTTCAGTGACGTTGGTTGCCTTTTTCACATTGTCTCGTGTTAAATTCTTGAGTCTGCTACAGTTGTAAACCATTTGCAATTTCCTATAGTAACACCCTCATTCCCTTGTCTATGAGAATTGGCAAAGGTCTTTATTTTCTGTGAGCTAACATTTATATAGTCCTACATTTATATAGACCTACAGTCTCTCCATGAATTTGTGGAAAAATATTTTTCCTTAAGTTTCTGCTAACACCTCTTTCTAATTCCTCCACAATATCGTTCCTGGCCTCCAAAACCACTTGAAGCTATGGAGTGAAATGAATGTATCTTATTTTTGATTAGTATTACTACTAAAGATCTTATCATTGTCAAAAAAAAATCACAAAAGGAGCCAAAGCCAAAAATGTATCCTTAGATGGTCAGTATTTATAAGATATATGCTAGAACAGGCTCTGATGACCTAGATTTCAGCCACTTTAGAAAAGAATTCAACATGAAGAAAGGGTCACTGGGGCACGGCACATCAGAGCACTAGAATCCTTTATGCTACGCTAACTCGCACCTGGAATTAGGACAGTCTGAATTAGCAGGTTACAAACAACCTCTTGGGTGAGATTAATGCTTGGTGAGAAACTGGAGAAGAATGGGGTGTGAGAGAGAGAGGGAGCAGCAGTAGCAAATAAACTCAAAGTTAAAGGAAAAAACAAGGCATGGGAAAGGTCAGTGAGTCAAATGGTGATAAAATCAACAAGGAGTCGAGAAAGTGATTACTCCAACAAGAGCGTTTTTCAGTGAACAAGTTGGCAATATCTTGGGGACGGAAAAGGTCACAGGATCCAGAAAGGAGGGAACGAAAATCAGAACAAGCAGAGGAAATGTCAAAATTTAGAATGCAGGCATTACTGTCAGAGTCCCATCCTTGGAGAATATTCTGGACATATCTCTCATTGCTTGTGCTACCCTAGCCCTGGCTGAATGCGCTGTCTGCATTTCCTGAGTAATTGAACCTACAGACTAGTGAGACCATCAAATTCTCCCCTTCCAAGAACTTAAGCTATGAGACAGGAGGGTGATAGCATCCATGCTAGATATCCAGCTGTGAAAGGGAGGGAAGCAGGGGAAGGCAATGAGACCTTGGGGTGAAGAGTGTTGCTTCTTCCAGAATTTTCAGCTCTCCATTCCATTTTGTCGGACGTCAGGTATACTTTGTCTCATGTATTTGGATTCCACAAGATTTCTGATAATAAGTCCTGTCTTAGTCTCCTCAGGCTGCTGTAACAAAATACCACAAAGTGGGTGGCTTTAAAGAACATACACTTATTGTTTCACAGTGCTGGAGGCCGGGAGTCCAAATCAGGGTATTGGCCATGTTGATTCCTTCCGAGGGCTTTCGGAAAGGAATTGATCCATGCCTCTCTCCTAGCTTCTAGTGGCTACTGGCAGTCCTTGGTGTTCCTGTGCTGCTTGTAGATGTATCTTCACATGGTGTCTTCCCCCCAGATGACTCTGTTTCCGTGTCTGTTCACTCCTTTTATAAGACACCACTCAGAAGGGATCAGGACCCTGTATGACCTCTGAGTCAGTTATATTCTGTCATATAGGGCTGTTATGACTTGAAATCAACTCAGTGGCACACAACAGCAACAACAAACATGGCCTCGTTAAAGGAGCTCTGGTGGCGTAATGGTTAAACGATCGGCTGCTAACTGAAAGGTTGATGGTTTGAACCTACCCAGTGGCTCTGCAGGAGAAAAGAGCTGGTAATCTGCTCCTGTAAAGATTATAGCCTAGGAAACCCTATGGGGCAGTTCTACTCTGTAATATGGGGTCGCTATGAGTCGGAATCGACTCACTAGCAAATAACAATTTGACCTCTTTAATTGACAACATAAGAAAAACCCTATTTCCAAACAAAGTCACATCGATAGGTACACGGGTTAGGACTTCAACATATCTTTTTAGGGGATACAACTCAATCCATAACAGGGCCAGAACCTGTATTTTAAATAAACACTGTAGATGTTTAAACTTTAAATAAAGTTTAGAGTTTGTGCTTTCAGAACAAACCCAGGATAGTTTCCTGCTCCATCAAATGTAGTATGAGAGCAGCAAGGACCACAGAGAGCCTTCCTGCAGGATCAAATTCTCATTAGCTTGTTCATTCAACAAATATTCATCAGCCACCCAATGTATGCAATGCGCCCTGGCAGGCACAGAGCATAGCTGTGTGGTGACGGGAAGGCTGCTGAGGGAACAGATTCAGGCACTTTTCTGACTGGTTTGTACTCTACCTACCACCTGAAGTTCACTGCGTCTCCATGCCTGGACTCAAACACATTTCATTCATGTTTCCAGAAATATCCTTAGTGATTAATTAAACACCTTTGAGAGAGCTGAGGGCTAGTGGTAGGGGTATTTATTATTTGTAAACCAGAATGAATCTATCACTTGTGTAACTGAGAAGTATTTAGAGAAATGGAGTTTTGCTTTCCTGCAGATAGCAATTTCAAGAATTTAGACATGAGAGCCGTTACTGTTGGCTCTGCTAGCCAGAGGGTTGCGTGAAGATGTCGGTTTCCTGGTGGATCAGGAGGAGGACTGGAGACGGAGACAGTCCTAAGTAGCAAAAGACAATGCAACTGACTTAACGTTCCTGGTATTTTGGCAAGAATTGGTGAAGGCACCCCAGGCTCTTTGAGTTGCTCCAGATTCCCTGGCTTGAGTGGCCAGGCACATGGGCGGGGGGTGGCAGAGGGAGAAGACATCATGAGCGGCCCTCTCACGGCCTCCCCTTCGGCTCAAATGAAATGCTAGGGAAGCCCAGAGAAGGTGGGAGTTTACTGGAATCTTTTCCACAGCTCTCAGCCAGCACCAACTGTTGCAAAGAACAGAATAAAAAGGCCCACAGGAAAGCAGTTGAGAGAAATTTACTCTTTTACCCTTGAGACCTAATGGGAATTCAAGCAGCATATATTTTATTTTACTTTTCTTAATGGTCAGAGCCCTTGGCTGCTTGATACAAATACCATGGATCAAAGCAATCTCAGTGAAAAATATTCCATCCAGCTTTGCTAGTTGTTAAAGCTCCTTGAAAGTGCTCATTTTAAATGCTATCCTCTCTCTGAACAAAAGATCATTTGCTGCCTTTGGAATATCTGTATTATTTCATTTTTCTTACTGTACACAAGGATTAATTTTAGAATCTCAATTATATGCAGTTTTGTATTGCTCTGTTGTCTACAACTGTAAATGCTTGAGCTGTAAAATTATATAATTCACATTTTTTTTTCCATCCAGGGATTGATTCCTCATTTCAATGCTTAAAGATGGTATCTTTTGCTATTTTCATTAAAATGTTTTTCTACAAATTGAGGGGAAGAAGGAATTAGGTAGAAAACAAGAGATTGAAAAGTAAATCTCCTCTGTCTTATTTCAATTAGTACAGTAAAACCTGTGAAAGCTGGAACCTGTGTAAGGTGGAAACCTATCCAAAAAGGAAAATGCAAATCTTTTTCTCTAATGAAAGAAAAATGTCAAGACTGCACCCTGTCAAGGGTGGAAAACTTGTGATACCTGCAAAAACAAGGAAATCCTGTCAAGTTCCAGTTCTCACAGGCTTCACTGTATTACATCAAAGGAAGTGGTAAAAGTTTTGTGACCAGGGTTAAGAGGCTGAGCTGCATGAGGTTGCACCTAACCGTAGTAAGGATAATTTGCAAGAATAAAACAATCCTTTGGGGTGGGATGGAGCATCCTGAGGAAACCATTGATGGGAAGCCAAAGGATGTGGGCTGCAGCTTGGATACTGCTATGGACTGAAGATATGTTGAAGTCCTACTCCTGTACCTGTGAACGTGACCTTGTTTGGAAATAAGGCCCTTGATGATGTTATCAGTTAACTTGAGGTATACTGGAATAGGGTGGGTTCGAATCCAATATGAGTGGTGTCCTTATAAAGGAGGGGAAGAGACGCAGAGGAAAGATGGCCACTTGACAACGGTGTTATGCTGCAGCAAGCAAGCCCAGGAACACCTGGAGATACCAGAAGCAGGGTATCTTCCCCTAAAGACTTAGGAGGGAGTCCCTGGGTGGTGCAAACACTTAAAGTGCTGAGCTGCTGGCCAAAAGGTTGGCAGTTCG
>NW_004444214.1:1678605-1680983 GCF_000243295.1 Trichechus manatus latirostris
AATTTTTTTTTAGTGACTATCTCTTATTGCTTTAGGGTTCCTATGTTATTTCAGGGATCATTTTGATCCATTTTTACTAGTAAATACAACAATAATATATATTTCCTCAGGATACTGCGTTCCCATTTTAGATTTTGGTGCTGAATATTTACTATCAATTCTTTAAATTATCATAAGGTGAAATTTCCATTGCATGAGTCTCCAGAGGCATGCTGACCGTGTGTGTCAATGGATGATTTGGGGGTTGCATATACATTCAAATTAGAAATTTAAAAAAATTACATAATAAGAATAAAAAGGGAATCAGATAATCAGAAGAGAAATGAGGCTTGTGGGATACAGTCTTAAGAGAGAGATAACACTGAATGTAAACACACTGCGGGCTTGACTCAGAGTAAGTATATCTAAATGGAAGATAAAAAACCAAAACTCATTGCCGTCAGGTCGATTCCAACTTATAACGACCCCTGGCTCAGAGTAAGACCTGCCAGAACAGAGTAGAACTGGCTCATAGGGTTTCCAAGGCTGTAAATCTTTACGGAAACAGATTGCCACATCTTTCTCCCAAGGACTGTCTGGTGGGTTCGAACTGCCGACCTTTTGGCTAGCAGCTAAGCGCTTAACCACTGCATCACCAAGGCTCCTAAAACCAATCTCTTCACCTTTACTACAGTGTTGATTATGGAACCTGAATTCTTATATAACTCATTGCCGTCTAGTAGATTCCAACTCATAGTGACCCTACTGGACAGAATAGAACTGCCCCATAGGGTTTCCAAGGTTGTAATCTTTACAGAAGCAGACTGCCACATCCTTCTCCCCTGGAGAGGGTTCAAACCGCTGACCTTTCCGTTAGCAGCCGAGTGCTTAACTATTGCACCACCAGGGCTATAATCCTATGTTTGGGGCTGGAGAGCTAGCCTTGGCTAAACCAAACAGAATAGGACTTTAAATGTTAACCAATTATTTTCCTATCTTGATTCATTACTACCTCAGGGGACATGAGCTCAGCAGTGTAAGTCCTTAAGGATTCTCCAGAAAATTGTGATGAGTGGGCTGAAAAATTCAAGAGCTTATTTATGTTTTGTTTTTATTGAGTATTTGGTACATAGGAAATATCAAGCTGGTTCAGACAGAATCCATCCAGTCGACTCTTAAGTCTCTGACAGAGAAACCAAGGAGATGGACATTTTGGGGAGAGGACACAGTGTTGTTAGCTGCCGTTGGGTCATTTCCAACTAATAGCAACCTTATATACAACAGAATGAAACTGCCCAGTCATGCGCCATTGTCATGATCATTGCTATGCTTAAGCCCATTGTTGGAGCCACTATGTCAATCCATCTCGTTGAGGGTCTTCCTCTTTTTCACTGACCCTCTACTTTATTAAGCATGATGTCCTTCTCCAGGGACTAATCCCTTTTGATAACCTATCGAAAGTATACGAGATGTTGTCTTGCCATCCTTGCTTCTAAGGAGCATTCTGGCTGTACTTCTTCCAAGACAGATTTGTTCACCCTTTTGGCAGTCCATGGTATATTCCATATTCTTCACCAACACCAACACCATAATTCAAAGGCTTCAGTTCTCCTTTGGTCTTCTTTATTTATTTGTTGTCCAGCTTTCACATGCCTATGAGATGACTGAAAACACCACGGCTTGGGTCAGGTGCACCTTAGTCCTTAAAATGACATCTTTGCTTTTTAACACTTAAAGAGGTCTTTTGCAGCAGATTTGCCCAATGCAATGTGTTGTTTGATTTCTTGACTGCTGCTCCCATGGGTGTTGACTATGGATCTAAGTAAAATGAAGTCCTTGACAACTTCAATCTTTTCTCCATTTATCATGATGTTACTTACTGGTCCAGTTGTGAGAATTTTTATTTTCTTCGTGTTGAGGTGTAATCCATACTGAAGGCTGTGGTCTTTGATCTTCATCAGTAAGTGCTTCAAGTCCTCTTCACTTTCGGTAAGCAAGGTTGTATCATCCACGTAATGCAGCTTGTTAATGAGTCTTCCTCCATTCCTGATGCCCTATTCTTCTTCATATACTTCAGCTTCTCAGATTATATGCTCAGCATACAGTTTGAATAAGTATGGTGAAAGGATACAACCCTGATGCACATCTTCCGTGATTTAAACCATGCAGTATCCTCTTGTTCTGTTCAAATGACTGCCTCGTGATCTATGTGCAAGTTCCTCATGAGCACAATTAAGTGTTCTGGAATTCCCATTCCTTGCAATGTTATCCGTGATTTGTAATAGTCCGCATAGTTGAATCCCTTTACGTAGTCAGTAAAACACAGGTAAACATCTTTCTGGTATTCTCTGCTTTCAGCCAGGATTCATCTGACATCAGCAATGATATCCCTGGTTCCA
>NW_004444214.1:1681608-1683870 GCF_000243295.1 Trichechus manatus latirostris
TGTTCAGCTCTTTTACTTCATCATTTCTTCTGTTTGCTTTAGCTGCTCAACCTTCAAGAGCAAGTTTCAGAGTCTCACATTCACTTTGATCTTTTCTTTCCTGTCTTTTTAATGACCTCTTGCTTTCTTCTTGTATGATGTCCTTGATGTCATTCCACAATTCATCTGGTCTTTGGTCATTAGTGTTCATTGTGTCAAATCTATTCTTGATATGGTTTCTAAATTCAGTAGTTGCCTCTAAATATTGGTTATTAATGTCATAGCTTTAGGTCAAAAGAAAAAATCGTGTCCAAGCTCAGACATTAGGCTTATATTCAATGCTGGTTTCTTCTGCGTTGATGAAGAGGTAGCTAGGTTGGCCGAAGGCACTCATTTGAAGAATAATAACTTGTATAATCCTCTCTTTTATAAATATGAACCAAAGTTTGGAAGGTGCAAAATGTGAGTATCATAAAACTCTTGACATGATCTTCCTTGAACAATGTATTAAGAATACCACAACTCTTCAATAGTGATCAAAAGTGACACATGGAACCAAACATATGATTTCATATTATGATGAAGAATTAAATTAAGATCTCCACTGAAAAGAGGCTTGCAGCAACAATATATCTTATTTGAGGGAGCTTTCAATTTCCCCTGAGTTACCATGATAAATTTTAAATCCATACATACCCTTGAACTGACCCTCCCCAGTCTATAAATTCTCTCATAAAGTAAGCCCATTTGTTTAAAGACAGATTGAACAGGATTAATCCAGTGTATTCACAGTTCACAAAGCAGAGAATAAGATTTCAATGAATCTTTGGTTTCATTCTCTTTAAAAGTCAGCACAGTTTTCACTATATATTTGTTAGGTTATCTTTTACATCTGAAAGAAAAATAATTCTTTGGTGTTATTTTCTCTATTTTTATTCATATCAATACATGTATGAAATACATACTTTAAGTAAACTCATAATGCTTCCACTGCATTTTAAAAATTCCTTCCCAGGAAGACAGTGCAGGAAAGAGCTAATATAATTAGCATTTTTTGATGGATGACTAGCTTCCAGGCTGGGGGCGGTGGAAATGCTTATTGCAGTTAAAGAACACACCTGGGTGTGCACAGCCGCCACAGCACAATGTGGTTGGAGAAAGGAAATTAAACCCACTATTTTGTTTTCAGAAACCCTGGCAGCGTAGTGGTTAAGAGTTCGGCTGCTAACCAAAAGTCTGGCTGTTTGAATCCACCAGGTGCTCCTTGGAAACCCTACAGGGCAGCAAAAAAGAGGAAGACCTTCGATGAGATGGACTGACACAGTGGCTGCAACAATGGGCTCACACATAACAAGGATTGTGAGAATGGCGCAGGACCGGGCAGCATTTTGTTCTATTGTACATAGGGTCACTATAAGTTGGAACTACCTCGACAGCACCTAACCACATAAGGTACTTCTAAGAACACAAGAAAAATTTCCTTCTCTTCTAGATGTATTTTAGTTCTTTATATAGGTATTTTCATAATCCACTGCTGTAAAACTAAAGGATACTCTGGTGGGATAGTGGTTAAGAGCTACAGCTGTTAACCAAAACGTCGGCAGTTCAAATCCACCAGGTGCTCCTTGGAAACTCTCTGGGGCAGTTCTACTCTGTCCTACAGAGTTGCTATGAGTCAGAAACAACTCGACAGCAATGGGTTTTATTTTTTGGTTTTTGTAGAACTGAAAGTATGTACATTTGATTAAATAATTATCACTCTTATTAGCTGCCTTATAGGAAATCTGTTAAAGCTTTGATTTTTATTTCAAGAAACAGTCCTTTTAGGGAACACGATTATACAATCACTAGTCTATTTCAAAAACCAGAAACAAACAACTCTGAAATTGAGAATATATAAAAAATAAAAGGCTGGATTAAGCATCGTGTTCATGTAAATTATAGTAAAAGTTAGATAGAAGATATTTAACTATACGAACTCATGTCTGTGTTTCCCTAAGGAAATCAATCAACTTTGATATTCTATACCAGTGGTAATCTAGAATTAAAATGATCTGCATTCTGGAATAAGATTTTTATTTTTTGCCTTAGCATATCTTTGAAAAACTCCTCACTGTATTAACCAAAAGCATTTAAATTTAAATTAGTATATGGGGTCAAAAGAGAAATATAAACATCAAACTGTTCCTGACTTGACCATTTGCCATAATCTTATTACCCAGCAAATTTTCCTTAGTTCAGAAATTGGCAAGTAAAGGCAATGAGTTCAAAGTTGACCTAATA
>NW_004444214.1:1684522-1686471 GCF_000243295.1 Trichechus manatus latirostris
AATCGTGAGAATCATATACAGGGAATGAGATGAAAATATAATTGTAGAGTGCAGTGATTTTACCAAAAAGGAAACACAAATATGACTACCACCTAGTCAAACATTACAATAGTGTTAGCATCCTAGGATTTTGTGCCCTGTTCCCCCAGTTCCTACCCTCTTCCACTCTATCCCCTGATTTAACCAGATGTTTATGACAATAGCTTTCCTGGTGTCTTAGTTATCTAGCGCTGTAATAAGAAATACCACAAGTAGATGGCTTTAACAAACAGATTTATTTTCTCATAGTTTAGGAGGCAAAAAGTCCGAATTCAGGGTGCCACCTATAGGGGAAGGCTTCCTCTGTCAGCTTTGGGGGAAGGCCTTGTCTCTTCAGTTTGTTTCCTGGTTCCTTGGAGATATCCATGTGGCTTGGCATCAATCTTCCCCCATCTCTGCTTCCTAGCTTGCTTGTTTTAATTCCTTTATATCTCAAAAGAGATTAATTTAAAACATACTCTATACTAATCCTGCCTCATTAACGTAACAAAGAATCCACTCCTAAATGGTATTATAACCACAGGCATAGAAGTTAGGATTTACAACACATATTTTTTGGGGACACAATTCAATCCATAACACTTGGTTTTCTTTAGCTTTTCATCTAATTATGTATGCATCCTTAAATACTGTAGTTTAAGTTTGCTGATTTTTAAATTTCATTCTTTTGTGTTTGGCTTCTTTTTCTTTCTCAAAATGGTATTTGTTCATCCATATAGTTGTGTATAGTTATAGGTCATTTGTTTTTATTGTGGTATAGTACTGTATTGTTTGATTATACTCAATTATTTGCCCCTTCTACTGCTGAAGCACATTTGGGCTATTTCCATTTCGAGGCTATTACCAAATACATAAATATTTGTGTACATATCTCCTGGTAGACATGCACAGCATTTCTGCTGAGCATATATCTAGAAGTGGAATTTTTGGTTATGGAGTATGCATATGTTTAGCTTTACTAGGTAATGCCAAAGTAGTAATTGTACAAATTTCTACTCCTACTATAATCTGTGAGAGTTCCAGTTGCTTCACATCCTTACTAACAATTGATATTGTCAGCCTTTTTAACTTTAGCCATTCTGGAGTGCATATAACTATCTCATTGACATCTGAAGTTGTGTTTTCCTGAGTAATAACAAGACTGAATCACTTTACTATTTTTATTGGCTATTTGGATAGTCTCTTTTGTCTAGTGCTTGTTCAAGTTACTTATGGATTTTTGTATTGGGTTGTCTTTTCCTTATTGCTTTTACAGGTGTTCATTATAAAGTCTGGATGTGAGCTCTTTATCAGTTAGACATGTTGCAAATATTTTCTTTCATACTGTTCCTAGTTTTCATGGCCTCAATGGTTATTTTGATAAACAGAATTTCTTAACTTTCTTGATTTTCACATGTTCCTATCTATCAATAAGTATTTTCTGAGTCTTATATATAGAGAGCTCCCCAGGTGATTGTAAGGTATTTGATAAGGTTAAAAGCCACTGTTCTAGGCCCTAGGGAAAATTATATTGAGGGAAAATTTTATTTTATTCCTCCTCAAAAATGTTAGGGACAATTTTTTATTCCATCAATTGTTATCAATTAGCTAGAACTGTTTTTTCCTATTGGTCCATCAACTTTGATGAATTTATAATATTTTTTAAGTTAAATTTACATAACTGTGAAAATATTGGCTATAATTCACTGAAAGAAGCCAGACATGCATTAAAACGACATTCTGGGAAAAGTAAAACTATGGGAAGAGGAATCAGATCAGTGTTTGCTAGGGGATGGAGGTGGGGTGGATGGCTTCGTTCACTTGGGTGCCCATTTGGAAATTAGAACTAATTCAGAAATTCTCCTTAGCAAAAGGAGAATTTAAAACACCTTTGCAGTGTGGGGGTACAATAGAAAAAGTCAGTTTCTGGT
>NW_004444214.1:1687543-1689208 GCF_000243295.1 Trichechus manatus latirostris
TCCCTTAATAATCTGATACCATGGGTGGGTAGAAAAGAACACTTCCTCAATGAAGCATGGTTTTATTTGGGAGGTTCTATGTTATACTCTGTCCTCCTTGGAGGGTACTTTGGTGTCTTAGCCCGCTTAGCTTGGAGAGAAACATGATTCCAGGAAATATAAATGGCATCTGTTTAAATAGAGCTGGGATTAGGCCGCTGAAATGATGTTTCTAAAGCAGTTTTTCTCCTTTTCTGATTAAATTTTATGTTTACAAATTAGTTAATTCCAGCAGAATTACTAACGGTTTTGTTTTTCAAATCTGCTGAATGAACTAGTTTCTGCCAATTGTGATATAATAAATATAAACATAGCAGCCTTAAAAATCACCATGCACAAGTAAAATGGGTAGGAGGAAGGCAAATAGCAAGCCAGTGGGGGACTTTCAATGCCTATGTGACCAATTCAAATCCTGATCTGACTCAAACACAATCCCTTTACACAGCAATGGAGCATGAGTCAGTCAAATGCAGCTTTAGTGAAAGTCCTTTACTTCAAAGACTATAAGGCTGGAAGAATTCACTCACCTGCAAAGTCAAATGTCAAAAGTGCTTCCCACTCATCCCCGGGCCTGTGGTTAAGAGTGCCCTTGACTGACAGTTCTACTGCACAGATCATGGTGCCCGAAGGAGGGAGAATGGATGCTCCTTCCATTTGGAAAGTTGTCAGGCCGTAGGCTACTTTGTTTAGCATGTGTGCTTGTGAACCTGGGGCTTGATTTCTGATTTCTCTTTTAAAACAGAAAACGCTTAGTGCTCTTCAAGTTCAGATAATGCCTTAAAATGTTAAAACAGACATCAGAAGTAATTATTTCTGCAACTGCCATTCCCTGGGTGCTTGCCCTACGTCAGGCATGGTGATAATTCCTTTACCTGGCATCTTAGTCATCTAGTGCTGCTATAACAGAGATACCACAAGTGGATGGCTTTAACAAACAGAGATTTATTTTCTCACAGTTTAGGAGGCTAGAAGTCTGAATTCAAGGCAACAGCTCTAGTGGAAGGCTTTTTCTCTCTGTCGGCTCTGCAAGGAAGGTCCTTGTTCCTTGGCTCCTTGGTGATCTCCCTGTGGCATGGCATCTATCTTTCCCCAAGTTGGCTTGCTTAATCTGCCCCTTTCATATCTCAAAAGAGATTGTTCATATCTCAAAAGAGATTGACTCAAAACACCCTACGCTAATCCTGTCTCATTAACATAACAAAGAAAACTCATTCCCAAATGGGATTATAACCACAGGTGTAAACCAAAAGCCCTTTGCCGTTGAGTCAATTCCGACTCCTAGCAACCCTACTGGGCAAAGCAGAACTGTCCCAAGGGTTTCCTAGGAATGGCTGGTGGATTCAAACTGCCGACCTTTTGGTTAGCAGCCGTAGCTGTTCACCACTGTACCACCAGGGGTTAGGATTTACAACAAATATTTTTTGGGGACACAATTCAATCATAACATATGTGCATCATCTCACTGAATTCTCAAACAACCCCATGGCCTAGGAAAAATTAATCTCCGGTGTTTAGATGAGCAAACTGATGCTGAAAAGAGTTAGGTATCTTACACAAGGGCATTTTAACCCAGAATGGTTTGCCGTGAGATTTCAGATTCTAAAGTACTTCATTACATAATGTAAA
>NW_004444214.1:1690603-1691765 GCF_000243295.1 Trichechus manatus latirostris
TATGGTGAAAAGACACAACCCTGACACACACCCTTCCTGATTTTAAACCACGTAGTGTCCCCTTGTATTGTTCAAACAACTGCCTCATGATCTATGTACAGGTTCCTCATGAGCACAATTAAGCGTTCTGGAATTCCCATTCTTCACAATGTTATCCATGATTTGTTATGATTTACACAGTCGAATGCATTTGCATAGTCAATAAAACACACGTAAACATCTCTCTGGTATTCTCTGCTTTCAGCCAAGATCCATCTGACATCACTTATAAGGAACACTAATGGACCATACTTTTCAGTTTCTGAAATTAGTTTACTTAGTTTACTGTCAACCATTTTTGAGTATTATAGCAGGGTGAACCAACCCAAAGGATCAGATTGTCAAACTGGAATCACATGAATCAGAGATTGTACTTAGTACCAAGTTTTAACACTGATAGAAGCAATCAAGCGGCACAAGCAAAGCAGGAAGGGCCATACAAAACAGCTTCCTGGGCCCTTCCTTCTGGAGTTGATATGCACTATATGACCAGCAGTAGACAAGGTCTCTAAGTGAAGTACATGGCTAGTGAGCCCAGTAGGGAGTGTTAGGGTTAGGAACTATCTTTATTTTATAGCCCAGATGTCTAGCTTCAGTGGCATTCTCCAGGTTTCACTGCCTCATAAACTTATAGATTGTAGATTTGTTGATCATAAAAACCTGTTGTCATAGTCGATTCCAACTCATAGTGACCCTATCGGACAGAGTAGAACTGCCCCATAGGGTTTTTCAAGGCTGTAATCTTTATGGAGGGGCCTTGGTGGCACAGTGGTTAAGAGCTACAGCTGCTAACCAACAGGTCGGCAGTTCGAATCCACCAGCTGCTCCTTGGAAACTCTATGGGGCGGTTCTACCCTGTCCTATAGGGTTGCTGTTAGTCGGAATTGACTCGACAGCAATGAGTTTGGTTTTTGGTTTTAATCTTTAAGGAAGCAGACTGCCGCATCTTTCCCCTGCAGAGAGGCTGGTGAGTTCGAACCGCCTACCTTTCGGTTACCAGCCAAGGGCTTAACCACTGTGCCACCATAAACCCACTGTTGTCAAGTGGATTCCGACTCATCATAACCCTACAGGACAGAACAGAGCTGCCCCATAGGGTTTCCAAGGCTGTAATCTTTATGTA
>NW_004444214.1:1691865-1693581 GCF_000243295.1 Trichechus manatus latirostris
CTTTATGTAAGCAGACTGCCACATCTTTCTGCCACAAAGTGGCCTTTTGGTTAGCAGCTGAGTGCTTTAACCACTGTGCCACCAGGGCGATGCTAAACCAGGAATTTGTTGCTAGGATTATTCCATAAATAGGGAATCTCTTCCTGGCAAACATCATTAGTCTATTTACCAAGAAGTCATTCACCGGCATGTTTACAAAGAGTTTAGACCGGATTACCTGCTTTCTGTCTGTCTCCCGGGAGTGTCCCCTTAGTGGCAATGCAAGAGAGAAATCGGTCATAGACCAGATGCCTTAACTCCCTGCTCCTCCTCAGTGAGAAACATCCCTGAGTCTATAACTTGTTTTGTTTTTTTTAAATTGTGGCGACAATATACATAACATATGCCATCTCAATAATTTGCACACATACAATTCAGTGAAATTGATCACATTCTTCAAGTTGTGAAACTGATCTCGCTTTCCTTTTCCAAATCATTCTACAACCATTAACATAAACTCTATGACCGCTAAGCAAAAACTTGCCCTTTCCCACCCCCTCCCATCCCTGGTAATTACTAATATTCATTGGTTTCTGTATATTTGATATTTTCACATAAGGTCATATAGTATTTGTCCTTTTACGACTGACTGACTTAGCTCAGCATGATGTTTTCAAGGTTCATTCATGCGGTAGAATGCATTAGAACTTCACTTCTCTTTATGGCTGGGTATTATTCCATTGTGCATACATATCACATTTTGTTTATCCATTCATCTGTTGATGGACATTTTGGCTGTTTCCAGTTTTTGACTATTGTTAAAAGTGCTGCAATGAACATTGATGTACAGGTTTCTGTTTGCATTCTTGCTTTCACTTCTTCTGAGTATATACCTAGGATTGGGATTTCTGGGTCATATGGTATGTCTATGTTCAACTTTTTTTAGGTAATGGTTCTACCGCTTTTCATTCCCACCAGCAATGGATGAGAGTTTCAGTTTCTCCACAACCTCGCCAACACAGTTTTACATTTTTTCGATCACTGTCATTTGGGATTGACTTGATGGCAACGGGTTTGGTTTGGCCATTCTAATGGGGGTAAGGTGGTATCTCATTGTGATTTTGATTTGCATCCTAAGGAACAGTTCTACTCTGTCCTATAGGGTCACTATGAGTCGGAATCGACTCAATGGCCACAGGTTTTTTTATTTGTTTGGTAATGGCTGATGAAGGAGCCCCGGTGGCACAGTGTTAAGCGCTCAGCTGCTAACCAAAAGATCAGTGGGAGACATATTTGGCAGTCTGCTCATGTAAAGATTATAGTCTTGGAAACCCTATGGGGCAGTTCTACTCTGTCCTACAGGGTCCTATGAGTCGGAATTGACTCTAAGGCGATGGGTTTAGCTTTTTGGTTTTTGATGGCTAGTGACATTGAGTGTCTTCTTACATGCTTTGTTAGCCGTTTGGATATTCTCTTTCGTGAAATGTCTGTTCAAGCCCTTTGCCCATTTTTTTGATTGGGTTGTTTATCTTTTTGTTAAGCTGTAGAAGCTGTTTTTTTTTTTTAAAATGTATTTTGGATATTATTAGACTCTTACTGGATATGTGGTTCCGAAAATTTTCTCCCAACGTATAGGTTGGCTTTTCACTTTGTGTTTATCATTGTTCAGAGTACTTACAGGGTTTAGGGTTAAGATTAGGGGTTTAATTTCTATTTGATCCTGGAAGAAATCTTTCA
>NW_004444214.1:1694352-1695259 GCF_000243295.1 Trichechus manatus latirostris
ACACTTCAAGTGATGAATGTTGAAGTAAAAATGTGGTATCTTAAAGAAAACTTAGGCAACCAAATGCTAAATGAAAATGTATTGTTCAGAATTTCAAGGGGCAACAATATCTTCATATTAGAGAATAGTAACAACATTATATTCTCCATATCCAATAATTGTAACCCAAGAAGATACTATTTTTCAAAAGAAATGATTCAGAAGATACATAAACCCAATGGATTTTTTAAATATAAAATTTTGTAAAAACTTAGTAAAAGTTCTATGAGAAAATTAATCATTTTTTTATATTACATTTTTTATTGTGATTTACACGAAACTTTACAGAGCAAATTAGTTTCTCATTCAAAAATTTATACACAAATTGTTTCATGGCATTGGCTGCAGCTCCTCATTGTGTCAGCACTCTCCCTCTCTCCCTTCTCTCTCCCTTTCCACCCTGGGTTCACTGTGTCCATCTGTCCAGTTTTCCTGCCCCCTCCCATCTTCTTGTCTTTGTTTCTAGGCAGATGTTGCCCATTTGATCTTGTATATTTGATTGATCTAAGAAGCACGTTCCTCACACGTTTTTTGGTCTTACAGGACTGCCTAAGCTTTGGCTGAAAGGTGAACTTTGGGAGTGGCTTCAAGTCTGAGTTAGAAGGGTGTCAGGGGCCACAGTCTCGGGGGTTCCTCCAGTCTCTGTCAGACCAGTAAGTCTGGTCTTTTTTGTGAATTTGATCGTTTGTTCCACATTTTCTGTCTAGGACCCTCTACTGTAATCCCAGTCAGAGTAGTCGGTAGTGGTACAAGGGCACTATCTAGTTCTTCTTGTCTTGGGGTTGTGTGCGCTGTGGTTCATGTGGTCCATTAGTCCTTTGGACTAATTGCTCCCTTGGATCTTTAGTTTTTTTCCCTCTCCTTTGCT
>NW_004444214.1:1696439-1697989 GCF_000243295.1 Trichechus manatus latirostris
TATTTCTAGCTTTTTAAGGACACGCCATACCATTTTCTATAGTGGCTGTACCATCTTACATTCCCACTAGCAATGTATAAGAGTTCCAATCTCACCACTTTCTAGCCAATATTATTTTCTGGTTTTTTGATTAGTGCCAGTAATGTTGAGGTGACATGGTATCTCATTGTAGTTTTGGTTTTCATCTCTCCAATTGCTAATGATTGTATTTCTTCACCTCCTCCTGGGCAGGAGAAAAGAGGAAGGAAGAGCAGGTGACGTTCGGTCAGTCTTGCTGCATCCGTCTGTCGGTGGTGGCAAGAGGGAGGAAGGTGCAGTGGCTAGGTATGTGCGCACTCTCTTCTTCCACTCTGCACTGGGCAAGGGGAGGGAGGAAAGGGCCTCAGGTGGCGGGGGGCGGGGGCACTTGCTCATAGTCGTAGCTCCCTTGCTGGGCAGGATAGAGGATGGATTTGATCCTGACAATTGCATGCACAGTAGTGTCACCTCGGGTCAGGTGAGGGGAGGAAGGAAGGGGCTGCAGAAGCATGTGCGTGTAGTCATGTCTCCTCTGCCCCCAACTTGGCCAGTTAAGGGAGAGAGTCTTGCCTGGTGGGTACATGCACAGAAATGCTGCCTCACGCCAGATGGGGAGAGGGAGGAGGAAGAAGGGAGTGGTGGACAAATCCTCTCACTGTCCTGCCACTACTGCTCTGTACCGGGTCCTTGGGGAAGGTAGTAGGTGGCGGGCATGCCTAGTCTCATTCATGTGGTGGGCAAGGGGGAGTAGTGGACGAGGTTGGGTATGGTAGGGAGAAGAGGATAGGCTCGTGTTAGGGTCCCCCAGTCAGACAAAGAAGTCAGGGTATGGAACCTTCTGCCAACTGATCAGGAGGATGGTGCGTGTGGGGGAGTGTGTTCCTCAAGCTAGGATATGCAGGCGCCAGGACAGCTTGCATCTGCTGCAGCCAAGGCACAGAACCTGTCCTCTCTCGAGTACGAGGTGGTGGGGGGCTGCACAGGGACCAGTGGGGTGGGAGAGCTTCTGCTGATACTCCGTGAGTCCACTGCGTCATGCACACACTCACCCCCTGAGGTCAAGGGCTGCTGCTCCTGCGTATCTCTGGTTCTGGATCTGGCATCCTCCCTGTCTCTGGTGGTTTCCGTGTGTGTCTGTAGAGGTTCTCTGACGCTTTTGGGAATGCTGTGAAGTTGCCTTGCTGTTTTCTTCACCCAAGGTCTCTGCTGGCTTAGTCCTAAATTAGCTGCAGCAGGCCAGGATAGCTGGCTGAGCTCTGCCATTCCTGTTACTCCTTTTTTTCTGCTTTCCTTATTCCTTCCAATTTGTATTCGGTTGAGTCCTTAGACTTTTGTTTGATGTTCAGCGTTCCTGGACTGTTATCTGCTTCTGTTTTGCTTGTTTTTTTTTGGGTCTTTGGTGCAGGGGGACATTGTGGTGCCTGTGAGGCCACCATCTTTGCTCTGCCACAGAAAATTAATCATTTTTAATAGCTCTATTTTTAATGGAGTCCTGGTGGAACAGTCGTTAAGAGTTTGGCTGCTAACCAAAA
>NW_004444214.1:1699081-1709123 GCF_000243295.1 Trichechus manatus latirostris
CTCTTAAAGATGGTTTCACAGTACAGTCAAAGCAACTGTGACAAAACAGGGTTAAGAGCTTCTTTATCTGATTACATTCAGCACATTTGTTAAAAATACAGTATTTTGCAATCACACTCTACAGCTGATCTTACGGAATCATGTTCTGGTTATTTAGCTTTTTCCATAGAAGAATGTTGATGTCTTCAAAGGAAAGGATCCTTTTTTGGTTGCCTACATTGCTTTGTCCACTGCTGTGCATATAAAATAGGTGTTTGCTGAATTTAATCATCTCTTCCACGTGTTACATCGGACAGCTCTCAAAGCACAATTTTTCATTTGATCCTCACATCAGCACTGAAGGTGGACGGAGTAGAAGATATGTTTATCAAGTGTTCACGGATGAGAAACATTGAGCCTTAGAAAGGTTAATATGGCGTAACCGAAGTCACATGGAAAGTAAGTGGCTGGCAAATGGCAAGCCTGAGTGGTCTGATCCCTTGTCTGATGTTTCTCCATACCTCCATCACTTGGAGAATAATGACCTAGTCACTCTATTTATTTAAAACTATTAACCCAGTTAAAGGATTCATTACTAAGATATCTTCTACATAGTCGCCAGATAGACATATCTAAAATTTAAATCTACGTTTACCTGCCTATGTTAAAAGCAACTCCCTACTGCATCTAAGATAAAGTCCAAGTGTTATTGGTATGGCTTAAAAAATACTCCCAGTTCTGAGCTTTACCTGCCTTTCTAACGAACTCTTTGCCCACTTCCTGCTTCTTACTGTAACCTCCAGCAGCAGAAAATGATGATGAAGAACATCACCCACGCTGTTTCCATGGGGAATGAGCTGCCACCTCTATCCCCACACCAACCTCCCACTCCCAGCTTCAGTGAGTCCAACTCATCTTCTGTTTGCTCACCATCTCCTTTAGTTAACCTTTCCTAAGTCCCTAAAATTAGATTCGGTGCCCTTTTCAAAGACAGCAGTGTTGCTGTTAGTTGCTGTTGAGTTGGCTCCAACTCAGGATGACCTTATGTACAGGCAGTGGCCAGATCACGGAAGATTTCCGTTCCTAAATCTGTATTTAAGTCAAATTTGTACCCAAGTTGGAATAGTTAGGTATGGTTTATATCTAACATCAATTAGTCAAATGTATATGGTATACCTTTCCGTGCATAAAAAACAAAGAAATACTTCCAGATACACTAAAACATCTTTAACATAATAATACAGTAATAGTAATAATAATGTTTTGATGTATGTTACAAAGTAGCACCTTTTGTTATTACGAACCATTGTATGTACCTCAAATTGTAATAGGCTTTACGGGGCTCGGTTCGCAACTATAAGTTGTACACAGGTCAGACATTCGTAACCAGGGGACTGCACATATTTGCAAACAAAAATGAAAGAGATTTAAAAGATCTCAAAACCTTGCAAAGTTGGAAAAGATAACTGATGAGATAAAGCAAAGTAGCAACTTTCAAATAAAAAAAGAAAGCAAATCAAAAGATCTAACAAATTTGAGAACTATGTTAAAAACACTGAAAAATAGTGGGTATTGCTATTGATACATATAATCTACTGAATCAAATAGATAAGTCTATTAGACTTAATTTTTTAGAGCAGTTTTAGATTTATAGAAAAATTGCACAGAAAGTACAGAGAATTTCCACATACCTCATCTCTCCTGCACACTGTTTCCCCATTATTAGCATCTTGCATTCCTGAGGTACATTTGTTACAACTGACAAACCAGTATTAATACATCATTATTAACTAAAGTCCATAGTTTACATTAGGGCTTACTTTGTGTTGTACAGTCCTATGAGCTTTGACAAATGGATAATTTCATGTGTCTACCATTACAGTATCATACAGAATAGTTTCACTGCCCTAAATATGCCCTGGGCTCCGTTTATCCCTCCCTCTGAACCCCTGGCAACCACTGACCTTTTTACCATCTTTAAGTTTTGCTTTTTCAGAACGTCATAGAGTTGGAATCATACAATATGTAGCTGTTTCAGACTGGCGTCTTCCACTTACAAAAAGCAATTAAAAGTCCCCCAAGGGGTTTAACAACCTGAAAACCCCTTTTTTTAAAATGCCGAAAAAAAAAAACCCAATGGAAGGAAGGGCCAAAAGTTAACTAACCAATCCACCGGTGGAGGACTTCTTGGTTGATTCCGATTTTTGGCAATTACGAATAATAAAGCTGCTATATACATTTGTGTGCAGGTTTTTATGTGGATACATGTTTTCAACTAATTTGGGTAAATACTTAGGAGCATGATTAGCCTATGTTTAGCTTTGTAAGAGACTGCCAGACTATTTTCCAAAGTGGCTGTTAATATTTGCATTTCTACCAGCAATGAATGAGCGTGCCTGCTACTCTGCAACCTCATCAGTATTTGGAGTTGTCAGCATTCTGGATTTTAGCCATTTTAATAGGTGCATAGTGGTATCTCATTGTTGTTTTAATTTTCAATTTCCTAATGACATTATGATGGTGAGTATCTTTTCATATGCTTATTTGCCATCTGTACATCTTCTGAAAGATCTTTGACCAATTTGTAATTGGGTGGTTGAGTTTTGAGAGTTCTTTGTATATTCTGGATACAAGTCCTTTATCAAATATGCGTTTTGCAAATGTTTTCTACCAGTCTGTGGCTTGTCTCTTCATTCTCGTAACAGGGTCTTTCACACAGTAGAAGCTTTTAATTTTAATAAAGTCCAACTTACCATTTTTTTTAAAGACTGTGCTTTTGGTGTTGTAACTATCAAACCCAGTGGCACCTAGATTTTCTCCTGTGTTATCTTCTAGGAGTCGTATTGTTTTCCATCTTACATTTAGGTCTATGATCACATTTAAGTTAATTTTTATAAAATATGTAAGGTCTGTGTCTAGATTTGTGGTTTTTTTTTGGCGTGTGGATGCCCAGTTGTTCTAGCACCATTTGTTGGAAAGACTATCCTTTCTCAATGGCATTACCTTTGTTCCTTTGTCCAAGATCACTTGACTATATTTGTGTGCATTTATTTCTGGGTTCTTTAGTCTGTTCCATTGATCTATTTGCCTATTCCTCTGACAATACCACACTGTCTTGATCACTCTAATTTTACAGTAAGTCATGATGTCAGGTAGTGTCAGTACTCCAATTCTGTTTTTCTTTAGTACTGACCATTCTGCATCTTTTGCCTTTCTATATGAACTGTAAAACAAGTTTGTCAATACCCACAAAATAATTTACTGGGATTGTATTAAATCTATAGATCAAGTTGGGAAAAACTGACATGTTAATAATACTGTTTTCCTCCTCGTGAACATGGACTATCTCTTCACTTATTTAGATATTCTTTGATTTCTTCCATCAGAGTTTTTTAGTTTTCCTCATACAGATCTTGTACATGTTTTGTTAGGTTTATACCTAAGTGGTACAAATGGTTAAGTCCTCAACTACTAGCCAAAAGGTTGGTGGTTCAAACTCACCAGAGGCACCTTGAAAGACAGGCCTGGTGATCTGCTTTGCACATATGGGGTCGTCATGAGTTGGAATCAACTCGATGGCAAATGTGAACAATAACATATGTAAGTATTCAGGATTTTTTTTTTTTTTTTGGTGGTAATGTAAATGGGTGTTGTGTTTTTAATTTCAAAATCCAATTGTTCATTACAAATGAGAAAGCAACTGAATTTTTTATATTAACCTTATATCCTGAAATCTTGCTATAACAGATTAACTCCAGGAGTTTTTGGTCTATTCTTTAGGACTTTCTATATAAACAATCATATCATCGGTAAACAAAGACAGTTTTATTTCTTCCTTCCAAATTGGCATATCTTTTATTTCCTGTTCTTGTCTAACTACATCAGCTTTACTAGTATTTTCAGGAAGTTGTACAAAGGAAAAAAAACAAAAAACAAAACCTTAAAAATATTTGACTTTCTAAAAGTTGCTAAGCCTCAGACATCTAACATAACTAACATAACTCTCATGGCAGAAATTAGGCTGAGAAACTTGCCAAGCCTCATAGAGAACATTTTCACAATGCCAGGTTCAGACATGGCCAAGGAGGATAATGGAAAGAAAAATCTTCCCAGAAGGTAGTGCCAAGGAGACCAACGGATAAGTGTGCATCTCCCAAAGAGCAGGATGAGGGCCCGGTCAAGGGTCGTTGTTAACCCTCAGCGTAAGAACCTTCACACTGTCTGGTACAGTATTTCAGAAATACTAGAACCAGGGCCTGCCTGCTGTGGGAATGGCAGCGTTTGCTGTGGTAGGCCTCCTACTCCTCTTAAACCACTCTTCACTGGGTGGGACTCTATGGGCGGAAAACTGTCTTTTTAGGTCATTATTTTGAGACCCACAAAGTCATATCTGGAACTGATGAAAACATTGTTGCGTACCACCCAGAGATTCTGGACTTTGAGCTGGATGCAGTAGTAGAATAGGTTGCCTTTTTGTAATTGTCTCCCTTAGGGAAAGAATGAATGTGTTCTATACACATGGGAAAAAATGAGCAAAGGGATCTCTGCTAACTAGAAAAGCAGAGTGTGGTAGAGACCAAACAAAACCAAACCCGTTGCCGTTGATTCGATTCCGACTCATAGTGACCCTATAGGACAGAGTAGAACTGCTTCATAGGTTTTCCAAGGAGCGGCTGGTGGAGTCATACTGCTGACCTTTTGGCAAGGCTCCGTGGTAGAGACAGTTATACTAAATATCCACATGCTCCCCTGTGGTGACCTCCCCCCTTGCAGTGAGGTGGGATCATGTGACAAGGGCTAGACAATGGGCTGCTAACAGAAGTAACAAGCATCACCTCTGTGCCAAAGCATTTAAATGCCACCAGCGTTTCCACTTTTATTATAATTCCTACATTACACTGTAATTACTGCTTGATCCATCTGTCTCTCCAAGCATCCTCTGGATTACCCATTTTTATTTCTCTACTTCTTATCATAGTGTTTGACAAGTGAATGAAAGCAACCCAGAGACTAAATGGGCTGACTGATGTCACAAAATATTTAAATCATAATGTCCAACTGAATTTTAGTTACATGGTACAGGGCATAGGGAAGACCTCGAAGATTTGCATCAGGGATATATGTGATTTAGAAATCATACGTCTACATACACCCTTTCTTTAATTCCAAAGAAGTGATGGTAAGACTAAGCCTTTTGGAATTTTGAGGTTTTTCTTTTTCTTTCTTTCTTTCTATGTCTAATTTGGTAAATCCAAATTGCTACTCTAATAATACTAGGACTGATTTTTTCCCCTAGGATAAAGCATTAATTAAATGACTTAGGAAACTGTTCTTATCAAAGAATGGAGACTCTGATCTTAGTTTTTGCTCCATTAACTTTAAAGTTCAGTACATTTTTATTGAACCCACACATACTTTAATGCGAATTGCTTTTCACTAATTGGTCTGCAGGGACCACGATGACAATTTTGGTCTTCTTTTTCAGCTTCTTTGTTTTCCTTAAAAAAAAAGTTGCTAAACTTTATTAGTAGTCATTAAGTCAAGAAATGATTGCTGGAATCAAGGAATAAAAATCAATGGGGAGAGATGACAAGTTCTGGTTTGATCTCTTCCCTGATTGGTGGTCTCTCACAAGAGACTGTTCCCAGCTGACTTTGTTAGAACAACTGAACCAGAGGGGCATATTTTCATAGTTTAACATCTCTGAAATTGGGGGGGTATTCTGAAATTGGGGGGGGTATTTTTTTTTAACTATTTATGGCATCTTATATTCAATAAGGAGCCCTGGTGGCGCAGTGATTAAGCACTCAGCTGCTAACCAAAACGTTGGTGGTTCAAACCCACTAGTTACTCTGTGGAAGAAAGATGTGGCAGTCTGCTTTCATAAACTAAAAAAACCAAGCCCATTGCTATCAGGACAATTCCAACTCGTAACAACCCTATAGGACAGAGTAGATAGAACTGCTCCATAGGGTCTCCAAGGAGTGACAGGCAGATTCAAACTGCCGACCTTTTGGTTAACAGCCGTAGCTTCTTAACCACTGCACTAGCAGGGCTCCCCATAAAGATTACAGCCTGGGAAACCCTATGAGCAGTTCTACACTGTTGTATAGGGTCACAATGAGTGGGAATTGACTTGGAGGCAATGGGTATATTCAATGCCCCCAGGGGGTGCATGCGATTTGCAATTGGCTGCTAACCTAAAGGTTGGCAGTTGAAACCTACCCAGCGGTGCCGTGGAAGAAAGGCCTGGTGGACTGCTTCTGTAAAGATTACAGCCAAGAAAACCCTATGAAGCACTTCTACCCTCTAACATATGGGGTTGCCATGAGTCGGAACGATGTGGTGGCAATGGGTTTGGTTGGGTTCTATTCAATGGCAGCATTCAGTGGTGCCATCAAGTGGGAAGAGATGCAATTGTTATTGCCTACACACTCACAGCTTTGGTCAGAGATGTTCCTGCTTCCCTCACTTCTACTGAAGCTATGTACAGTGTTGGTACTTCTGTGTTTAATTATAATTATGTTTTAGTCAAGAAATCTTTTATGACCATTTGAGAAAGAAACACGAATCCTAGTTGTTGTCTAGAAACTGACTCTAGACAACTTCTGGTAGGTAAAGTTGGCACCAGCATAAAACTTGCAGAATAGGTGTCTGTCGTTTAGAAGAAGATCTTAGCATCGAGAGCAGGGTACTCTTTTATACTCCTGAGAGCACAGAAGAGAATATTTTGTAAGAAAGACAGACCCAGGGCACTGATAACTCTGAGTCGATGCAAAAGAGTGTGACTCTGTATGTGAAAAAGTTTTAGAAATTCCTTAACTAATTTATTTTACTTATATTTATATTTTATGTATATACAAGAATAATTTATGATAATCTATGGCAACAAGTTTTTCCAGGCATATAAAATAAATGCTTTAAGTGATAAGAGAACTTGGTATAATGGTATAAGGTATATAATTGGCACTATTTTCCATAGGATACATACAATGATGGTGGATGTTTGGTATTTTACATTTGACAGAATATGGTATTTACTGAGTTCATATATCAGGTAGTGTTCTAGGTGTCTGGGATAAATCAGAGAACAAAGTTCCCTGACTTTATGATGCTTAATCGGGTAGGACAGTAGAAAGAGACACAAATTACTGTAAACATACATAATATATCAGAGGATGATGGGTGTTAAGGAGACAAAATAAACATAGTGAACGGGATAGGCATGCTGTGGATGGAGGTGCTATTTTATAGTGTAGTCAAGTAAAGCCTCTTTTAAATGGCAATATTTCAGTAGCGACCTGAAGGAATCGGGGAAGAAGGCAGAAAGAATAGTAGATATAAAGGCCTGGCTGGAGACAGTGCTGTACTTGCATATTTAAGGGACAGGAAGTGTGGCCAGAGCTGATGAGTGATAGAAAGAATGGGAGGAGAGGATGTCAGACAAGTGTTGGGGGGCCAGGTTAAGTGTGGTGTCTTGTTTGTCATGTTAAGGACTTTGGGTTTTGTTTGGAATGGGGTGGAAAGTCATGGGGTTATTTGGACCAAGTGATTGCAATTATGTTATAAAGGAGTTTATTCTGGATGTTGTAGGGAAGTAACAACGAAAATAAGGAGACCAGTTAGGATTCCATTACAATAATTCAGGCAAAAGGTTAGTAAGGGAGAGGATGAGAAAGCACCATATTTAAAGTTTGATAGAGTCTGAACAGATGTAGAAAGTGAGAAAAACACATGAATCACATGACTCAAATACGACTCCAAGAATTGGTTCAAGAACCAGAAGAAGAGAGTTGCCATTTACTGTCACATGGAATACTGAAGGGGTAAAAGACTGGGTTGAAAATTAAGAGTTTGTTTTTTGACATAAGCTAGAGATACCTAGTAGACTCCAACTGGAACTTGAGAAGGTAATTTTATATGTATATAGATATGTCTGGATGTCAGGGATGAGTTCTGAATTAGAGATATAAATTTGGGGAGGGGGTCATCAAAATCTAGATTGTTTTTACAGGCATATACCTAGATGACTGACTCATTTATAGAGTACATATAAATAGAGAAGATATAATTATTTTCATTACTTACCCTGGAGCTAAAGTGCTTCAAGAAGTAGAGAGTATTAACTGTGTTAAATGCTGCAGAGAGATTAAGATGAGGCTTGAGAAGTAACAAGTTGATTTTGCAAATCAGGTTACTGATGGCCTTGAAAAGAGCTGTTTTGGTGGCAGAGTGGAGGCAAAAGATTGCAGTGTTGGAGTAGGTTCAAGAAAGAATGGGAGGAGAGACATTAGAGACAACATGTATAGATGACTCTGAAGAAATTTTGCTGTGAAGATAACAGAGGTAGGGAAGAAACTAGAAGGGGATGTGAGGTAAATGGACAATTTAAGATGAGATGTATGCTGATGGGATTCACACTGCAGAGAGAAAAAATGATAATAGAAGATTCACACTGCAGAGAGAAAAAATGATAATAGAAGAAAGAGGGAAACATTGCTAACTCAATATCATTGAGATGGTGAGTGGAATAGGATCTAGTGAACAAGTGAGGACCTAGAGTAAAACTAGGTAAAATATGATATTTTGGAATAAATGGAGGTAGGCTTGTGGGGATCATGATGGGAGCATATGGAGGTTGTCTTGTAATGGCCTCTCTTTCCTTAGTGAAATAGAAAGCAAGGTAGCTGAGCATGAGGCTAGAGGAAAGCGATATTTGAGATTATACCTTTAAAAGAAGGAAAGCGATATTTGAGATTATACCTTTAAAAGAAGGTATAATACAATTGTTTAAAAGAGTGAGTAAATCCATTAGGGAAATGCAGTAGGATGGCCGGTTAGCAACAAAGTAAAGTTCTCATAATCACCAGTGGATCCGTGGTGGCCATTTTCCTTGGTCTTAAATTCCTCACCCAATGCTACTTCCAAGCAACTGCAGGCTTCCACTCTCAAAATGCCATCATCATGATCCCCACAAGCCTACCTCCATTTATGCCATAATATCATGTTTTACTATAGCCCCTCATTTGTTCACTGGGATCTTTTTCCCTTTCACCATCTCAGCGATACTGAGTTAGCAATGTTTCCCTCTTTCTTCTGCTTTATCATTTTTTCTCTCTGCAGCGTGAGTCCCATTAGCACACGTTTAAATATCTCATCTTTTTTATAAAAAATTTTCTGTTAGCCTCACATCTCCTTCTAATTTCTTCCCTATTTCTCCATTATTTTCAAAGCAAAGCTCTTCTGGGGTATAATCATAGAATCCTCGATTGTACCACATGTAGTATTTGTTTCCATCAACCATCTTCCCATATTGCAATATTTAAGTATTGTCTTACATTTCTAATTGTTAGAAATCTGTAACCAGATTTTTTCTAGACTTCTAAATACAGCCAATAGTATCAAATTAGTAAGATACATATTTTAAGCAACAATTTTGTTATATTAAGCATTGTGCAATACTATGTTTTTGAAAAATAATTCTATAAAAAAGGATTTGGGGATTTTGTTATGCAGGCACATGAACTCATCTTGAATTTTGCTTGCAATTTTTATAAGATTCTATGAAATGAAAATGTCACATCAGCAGTTAAAAAAAAAGTGTCTTTCTCAGGATAAAATTGCACATAATCATGAATCCTATGACTTCCTCTGCGGGTCTGGAGATTTTTTAAGAAATTACGTTTGCCTGGCAAATTCGTTGTTTTTTACTCTTAAAATGCAAGGTGGTGATTGTTATGGTAAAACAGAAATTGCTAGGAGTCTGTCTGAGACTATAAATTCATCTTCCAAATGCCATGCCCCTCAGAGGACAATTTCCACTGAAAACTTCCTGGTCCCCATCTTCCTCTGTCCTCACACTTGGTGTGTGCTCACTGAGGCTTAGGGCATAGGGTTATAATTAAGATGAAGAATGACGAAGCTCCTCCTGAAAGAATAAGAAGCTCCTCCTGAAAGAATAACCTAGATCCATTCCTACTATTCATTTTTATATTTTAGTGGTATAGCAAAATTTAATAATGCATTTGAAAAAAGCCTATCAATGGAGAAAAACAGAGTATTC